>NC_035434.2:158464485-158553261 GCF_002127325.2 Helianthus annuus | reverse complement strand
ATGTGTTCCACATCTGTAACCTGAAGAAGTGTTTCGCTGACGAATCACTGGTTATACCGCATACAGATGTACACATCGACGAGAGCTTAAGATTTGTTGAAAAACTTGTGTCGATCGAGGATCGACAGGTTAAGAAACTTCGCAGGAAGTATATACCGATTGTGAAGGTAAAATGGGATACCCGTAGAGGTCCCGAGTACACGTGGGAGGTAGAGTCCACGATGAAGGAAAAATACCCTCATTTATTTCAATAAATCTCGAGGTCGAGATTTCTTTTAAGGGGGTGAGGATGTAACACCTCGAAATTTTGCGTCCTATAATGTATTAACACGTGTCATAAGTTTACACGTGATAGTAGATACTAAATAAGGACTAAAGTTGACAAACATAGAAAGTATGTGAATCCGAGGGATCAAAATGTCAACAAGGGATAAATATACTGTACAGTAACCCTAAATGATGCTCGTACCTTCAAACGAATAAATCATGGATCGTACGGAACGAAATGTGGAAGAAAGTGAGAGATTACAAACTACAGGGGTTAAATGTGTCAACATGTTAAGTTATACCTCTGAGTGACCCTTTAATGAACCCGAGACTTTGTAACAGTAAATTACACTCACTAGAATATACGATATAAATTTTGCAAGGTTCCGTTTTAAAACTAGAAAGTTATGATCAAATTCGTATGCAAAGGGTTAAAAGCGTCAACTTTGAAAGTTAGGACTTTTCGGGTAATAATAAATTAACCAAGGGTTAATAAGTTGGGTAAAAGTCACGAGGCCCTTATACGTAAATTAACGAGGCCCAAAACGCAAAGTTACCCCTTCGAATCGCCAAAGGCCAACAGTAATAATTAAAAAGATTTGAAAAATCTTACTTTTAGGTCTCAGGAGGGCCGCGTAAATGTAATAAGGGATCTTACGCGGGCCGCGCTGACAGTATATATATGGGCTCTGACATTGAGATTCAGGCAACCCGCGTAAAGGTTACCTGATCATTAACGCCGGCCGCGTCAGCCTCCCAGATGCAGAAAAGTCGGACAGAAACACTGTTTGCTGTTTTAACCGACTTATTGAGCAATAATGAGAGCATGGGCGCCCCCTAAACGTCCCCTAGCACTCAGGGACAGTTGTTGATCATCCAAGAACACTTGTAGGCCTTGTTGTGATGATCTTATGCATCCTAAACTAGTATAAAAGGACCATAAGTAGCAACATTGTTCTTCACACCTTCAACTGCTTTCTTGATCACTTCTAGAGCTCAAGAACTCTCACTACTCATCCCTGGTCGTGCATAGGACTCTTGTAAGTATGCTCCACCCTTTCTTGGTTAAGTTTTGCTTAAATATAGCTTAAAAGTCAATCCGTCGTAATTAACAATTGACTTAATGATAAATCACGAATGGTCCAGTGATTAATCGAAATAAAGGTAGTTATATGTTGGTAATTATGTGGGCTTTAAACCCTTAAAAGGGCACCCTCTGATTCCCACTCTAACTAGTCCAAATGTCGAGTCAAACTTGCTTAGAAAAAGTCAACAGAATGCTAACTTTCGATTTAATGCATAATTAACAATGTAGATGGCGTGTAACCTGTTTTAACACTCATACAACATGATAATAAGTATTATAAGTGGTCTAAGCTTGTTGATCCGACCATTTACTGTTTTGACCCGGTTCGGAACCGAAAGTTGCAAAACTTTGACTTTTGCTTTGACTTCAGTTCTGACCCGTTATGGTATGATTTAGATATGCCTTAGGACTCCCTTAGGACCAGGTTACATGATGGTATAACCCTCTGTGACCGGTTCATTGTTTGTCCGAGTCTTTTGCACATTTCCGTTAAATGCTTAAAAGTTGACCATAACGCCCTTTTAACTCTAAAACGAGAATTTTGGACATGTGAAAGGACAATAACCTTAGTTACTGATTTCTAAGCATGTCCCTAAAATTTCATGTCAAACCGAGGTCTGGAATAGGAGTTATGCTAAATAGCGCAATTACGGAAACTTTAGTAATTAATCGGCGCATTTAGCGTAAAGCCTATCTAAACCCAAGTTTCGACACCAAACCTTTTACACACTGATGTAAAATAATATTTTGGGATTTTTAAAGATTTTTAATTATTTTTAACCTGCTCATAACCTGCGGTTATGGCATCGATTCGGTAAATACCGAATATACCCTTTTCGGACATAACTTGAGTTCTACATGGTATTTTGACCCGATTTCAGTTACTACTGATTTTAAATAATAAATAAAGTATTTTGAACTTTATAAACTGTTCGGAAAAATCAGATTTCCTGTAGAACTCGGAAACCTCTTTTATAATCTTTAAAACGACCAAAATACCCCTACGGGGCGTATATTGGGATTAAACTCGTTATGGGCATAATGGAAGGTATCCTAGTGATACCACAACCTCTTTAGGGCATATTAACTTAGGAAACCTGTGTAGGACTCTTACGGTTACCCGTTACGCCTTTTGCGCGCACGGTTCGGTTTATGTAACTAGTTTACATAAACTGGCCGAAACGGGTCAAACCTTATCGTTTTTACTTCAAAATCCAGAGTGTGGTTATATTACCCATATAAAACAAGTCTTCAAACTTGTCGGGTCCAAACCACGTTCCATCCCCGGTTTTCGCCTTTCACGCGATTAAACTGTATTTATCCTTCGAAACTGTCCGGTCTAAGCTAAGGTTAAATTAAAGACCCGTTAGGATTCTAATAGGTTGTTATAAACCTTCGTTCCAGAATAGAAGACCAGTAAAAGATACTTGCATTTGTTTATTGAGGTTATTACTTGCTCAGGTAAATACTTTTAACTTATTTTCCGTTATACGGGCTTGGGTTACGGTATATAAAAATACCGCTTGGTCGGGCAATTGACCCCAACTCAATAGTAGTTGGGTGTTTTCAATGTGACCCGTTTAAAAATTGGTTTTGTTGGCTTTAAGCCTTTGGGAGCTTAATGACCATGTCCCGGATATCCTTGGCATTATTTTATGAAATGGCCACGACCTCGACACGCGGGTGTAGGCGTACACCCGACAATGTGTCTATATTTATAAGGTATAACCGTTGGTTTTCCTGCCACGACTTTATGCTTTGTGGCGTGTCTATTAACCTTAAACCCGGCATGACCCGGGCGACTAAACGCATAGTGAACATGTAATTCTTTTACAAGATTTAATTTATAAATTATCCCAAGTTATAAAGAGTTTGTGCCTTGTGCATTCAAATCAATTTTAATAAACCTTTTACAAAAGTGTCGGTTGAATGTATTTACCAGTGTAAACTGACGTATTTTCCTCAAAAAGATTAAATGCAGGTTCTACACGAAATAGGCTGGCCACTCCTTAGCATCGTTAGAGTCTCGCAAACTTGGGATGCCACTATCTGTTGAACAATATTTCTATTTTTATTTTGATCCCCTGTGGATTATTTCGACTATTTGTGATACTTGGATATTACATTGAATGGTTGAAATATATCTATCTTTATGCTTCCGCTGTGCATTTAAATATTGTGTGGTTTGACTATATTGTTGCCAACTACGTCACGATAATCCCCCACCAGGCCCACCGGTGAAACGTGTGGAAATCGGGGTGTGACAATCACGAAGGTATTCACGTAGATCCCTCCAAAATAGAAGCGGTCACCAATTGGAAGATCCCACAATCGGCTACCGAAGTTAGAAGTTTTCTAGGGTTAGCGGGATATTATAGGCGCTTCATAAGAGACTTCTCTAAGATAGCTGTTCCATTAACTAAGTTAACTTGTAAAACAGTTAAGTTTGAATGGGGGCCTAAGCAAGAAGAGGCCTTTAAGATTTTAAAGCAAATATTAACAAATGCCCCAATTGTTGCCTTACCAGACGAAACGGAAGATTTTGAAGTTTACTGTGATGCTTCTAAGCTAGGATTAGGATGCGTGCTAATGCAACGCAAAAAGGTAACTGCGTATGCATTAAGGCAATTGAAAAAGCATGAGGAAAATTATACGACTCATGATTTAGAATTAGGAGCAATAATTTTTGCCCTTAAAATTTGGAGACATTATCTGTACAGAAGTAAGTTTACTGTCTATACAGATCTAGAAGTTTAAGGTACCTATTTGGGCAAAAAGAATTAAACATGAGGCAAAGAAGATGGATGGAAATTCTAAGTGACTACGACTGTGATATTCTATATCATGAAGGAAAGGCAAATGTAGTAGCAGATGCCATAAGTCGTAAGTATCATGAGAAGCAAAGACGGGTTCGTGCCCTTAGATTAAATCTCCAATTGGATTTAAGGGAACAACTAAAGAATGTTCTGGAAACAGCAATCAAGGATGATGCTGAAGGAATGAAAGGACGAATAAAGGAATTAGAGCAAGGGACTGATGGAATTTGGAGATTCCATAAGAAGAGGATTTGGGTACCTAAGCAAGGAGATTTAAGAGATAAGATTTTAGAGGAAGCCCATAAATCTAGATATACCATGCATCCTGGTAATAACAAAATGTATCAGGACTTAAGGAATAACTTCTGGTGGATAGGAATGAAAAAGGATATAGCTAGATACGTTTCTAAGTGTCTAACTTGTTCACAAGTTAAGGCAGAACACCAGAAACCCTCAGGCTTACTTCAAAAGTTAGAAGTGTCTGTATGGAAATGGGAACTAATAACAATGGATTTTGTTACTAAGTTGCCCAAAACCAGGAAAGGTAACGATGCAATCTGGGTGATTGTAGATCGATTAACCAAATCAGCTCATTTCCTATCAATGAAAGAAACCTTTAGCATGGAAAGATTGGCTAAATTATATGTAGACGAGGTAGTATCCTTACATGGAGTCCCACTCTCTATTGTGTCAGATAGGGATAGTCGTTTCACTTCACATTTCTGGACAAGTTTCCAAGAAGCAATGGGGACCCGACTAAATTTAAGTACTGCATACCATCCCCAAACAGACTGACAAAGTGAAAGAACGATCCAAACCCTTGAAGACATGCTCTGAGCCTGTGTAATAGATTTCGGTGGAAACTGGGATGACCACTTACCACTAATAGAATTCTCCTATAACAATAGTTATCATACGAGTATCAATGCTGCCCCGTTCGAAGCACTGTATGGACGAAAGTGTCGAACTCCAGTATGCTGGGCAGAAATAGGAGAAAGTCGATTATCAGGTCCCGAGATTGTACAGGAAACCACCGACAAGATAACTCAAATCAAGGAAAGACTGAAAACGGCCCGAGATCGCCAGAAGAGTTATGCAGACAATCGACGCAAGCCATTGGAATTTCAAGTTGGGGATAAGGTATTATTGAAAGTTTCTCCTTGGAAAGGAGTAGTTCGGTTCGGTAAGAAAGGAAAGTTAAATCCAAGGTACATAGGACCATTCCCAGTTACCCAACGAATAGGACCAGTTGCCTATCACTTACAACTACCAGAAGAGTTAGCCGGGGTACATGATGTGTTTCATGTATCTAATCTCAAGAAGTGTTTATCTTATGAATCCTTGGTAGTACCTCTTCAAGACACATAGGTAAAGTTGAAATTTGTGGAGAAGCCTTTTCAAATAGAAGACAGAAAGGTTAAGTTCCTCAAGCACAAAAGACTGGTACTGGTCAAAGTAAAGTGGGATTTGAAAAGAGGACCTGAGTACACATGGGAACTGGAATCGAAAATGAAACGAAAATATCCTTACTTGTTCCAGTAAATCTCAAGGACGAGATTTTAAATAAGGTGGGGAGGATGTAAGGACCTGCACGAAAATGTCCTAAACACTCCGTAAGTAGAAACCCGGACCCCTAAAACCCTATATTTCATGAAAAATCAAGAAAATCCAATTTTATTGATCTGTGGCGGGCCGCGTAAGAGTTAACCAAAGCTTACGCGGGGCGCGACAGCTTGGAAACTCTCCGGATAAGCTTTAGGCCACGTGTCACACATGTGGCAGACCTAGGGGCTGACACGGCAGCCCTAGCCGTAGCTAGGGTGGCCCTCGCGGGCCGCGAAGGATTATCCTTCGAGTTTACGCGGGCCGCGAAGAACCTAATTTTTAGCTATAAATTGTACGTTGCATGGCCATTTCCGTCTGCTCAAAAACTTTCACAAATACAGCCTCCTTTCTGTGCGAATTTTACATTTTAGTGGTGAAACATTGCTTCGATAATAGGGTAATAACTCGATCACTACTACGATACAATGTCCGATCAATTGAAACCGATCCGATGGATGTTTAAGTGCTGCCTGAATTCGGGCTATACTTTGTCATTCGTCGTGAGGGTTTTGATTTCGTGAGTTATCATAAATGTTGTATTAAGTTACTAACCTAGTTTCGTTTGCATTATTCAACTAGGTTACTACGCTTAATCAGTAGGCAAAACTCTGTCCAACTAAACTTGCAATGTGAGTCATTCTCTTTTATCAAAAGTGTTTTACAATACCTAAATGTTTTCCAGTTATATGTTACAGGGATTAAGTCTTTGTTATCTTAAATTACTGGCAGTAAATGGGGTATTGTGCACAATTACTGCAGTTTTATCACTCTTAGGTGAAATGACCTAATAGTGATGCACGTCACCTTTGGGTGAAAGGACCCAATTGTGATATGACCACAGTCATAGATCTGGTCGAGTGACAACTGAACCAACTAATTATGAGATAGGGGTAATTGTAATCGCTCTCAATACTTTAATTTATAACAATGTGTCGTTTTGTACAACTTGAATGACTCGGCAGTATTTCCCCGCTGATACAATCTTTTTAAACATGTTTCAGGTGATTTACTGTGAACAAGGAAAAAGTGCCGTGTAGCACTACCAGCTTGGATAAAGTGGCTCAGTAAATAAATAAACATGTTTTGAAAATCAGGAAATTTTCCAGGGAAATTCCTTTATTGTAAATTACGGGGTTTGTCCCGAATTTCTAAATAAAATAAATGAGTGTTTTCAGTTTAAACGATCTTGTTAAAATTTCTGCTGCCAAATCCAACACCAATACCACGCGTTTCTGTCCCGCGGCTTCTGAACCGGGTAAAACCGGGACGGGGGTCGTGACAACTTTAACAACAAAATAATTAACAAAATAAAAAAGGGTATGTATATTTATATATAAATAAAAAAAATCTGTATCATCACCAAATTATCTATTACACGATGCGTGAGTTCACATATCTTGAGTTGACAAAGTGTGGATTTGGCTATTACTATTATTAGATAGTGAGTTAATGTGTTGGAAAATTCAACTGGTAGTTGATAAGTCTATTTTAGTACGAGTGGATAACTTAGGCCCATGGAACATATTTCCATGAGGTTCATACTTGTGATATCGATGTCATGTACGAGCTATTGATTATATCTTTAAACATGGGTTAAAAACATAGAACCTTAATCATGTTTATTCAATCATAATCTAAATATAGATACAAAGTTAGAGATACTTACTTGTAGGGATGGTTATCTTTGAGGATAAAGATGAAGCCATGATTCCCGTTATGGCACCTTGTATTGATGGATCACACTAGAGAGAATTTTTGTATTGGTGTTCTACAAGAGTTTTTTTATCACCGCTTATCATCAATATATAAAGATCAATAAATAATGGTCATGAATAATGATCCGTTATAAAAACTCTATGTATTCTCTATTAATGGTACCTAAAGGGAAATTATAATTGCCCCTTGAACTAATCAATATTTACAATTACTACCATCAAGTAATTGTTGGGGACTAGTTATGTCATATTGGTAATGTTACCAAATGATCTGTAAGGCCACATCAACGGGTTATTTCTAATATTCTCCCACTTGTCTGAGTGATCATTTTTTTATAAGTATAACTAAGTTTGGCCAAGTTAAAACATTAATCAATGTTTCAAATTGAAATTGCAACAGAAAAATACAGTCATTGAGTTATTTTCAACTCAAGACCCCCATTAATCATGTTACAACCCCAAATCAAAACATACGTAAATTTAAGACCAAAATGACTGAGGTAAGCCCGTTATAATTAATTTGTATAATTTTTGTGTATACGTCATTAGGTGCACATACGTATTTATATACAAACAAATTGTATAATTGAGGAAAAATAATAACTAATCATTCATATGTACGATATGCTATTATGTAAGGCCTTTAGTAAAACCCGTCTTTATTATGAGCTCTTAAAAAGACTTTGGGTGTAGACCTTAGTTATCGGATCCGCAAGCATATCATGAATGTAAATGTATTCGATACAAGTATTTAGGTTCCTCTTCTTGTTCATAAACGAACAATAATTTTGTATCGAAGTTTAATGCAGCACCTCTCGAACTATTACTACTCGTGGAAATAAGGTAGCTGACTTTTCACAGCAAGTCTTCAATATAGTATTTATATGAAGTTAATAAGTTTATGAGTCCACTGATAAATTTTCAACAACATTTAGTGACAATTGCATTTTTAATTAACAACAGATTATGTCATTATAATTTATGTTGTTGTTAACAGTTTCTTATGACTCCTCCATGAGATAGATTTGTCTGCAGACATAAGGTTTATGTGACACCTGTGTTACTGCGACCATCACACAAATACCAAATTAATGAAATATTGTATTTCATACTTGGGATTTGTAAAAATATGTGTATCATTTGCACATATCAATTCTTGTTCGATTTCGGGCTTTAAATCGCTTTCTAGAAGGTTATACGCGAACTGATGCGTAAATATAACCAGTTTAATGCAACAAACACTCCGAAACACTGACATAGGCTTAACATACCTTAAATAACCTTTACATAACTTAGAAATAAGTTTTGGAGGGTTTGGTGTGGCGAAATCAAGTTTATTCGATCACAGGGACTATTTGCATCAAACTGCAAAAGTGTACTGAATCGAATGATAACAAACATTCTGGAACTTGATAATAAGTTAAATATGCTCTAAATAACCTTTACATGGCTTAGAAATAGGCTTTTAGGTGTTTGGTGCGTAAAAATAAACTTTTTGGTCAATAGGGACTAAAAGCGTCAAAAAGTGCATAAGTTTGCATTTTCACGCATATCTTACGTTCAGAATATATCCGGACATCCAAAAATTTATGTAATCATTAAAATATTTTATTTTAGTGATTGGCATGATAAAATTCCATTCATCGCGTAATTTAAATCGTTTTTCGCGTCCGTTCGTGTTTCGTCGTAATTGACCGAACAACGCGACCGTACGACCAAACGAACCGACATCCGAGATGTTTTTGAGCATATTTTGTGTTCCCTATACTTTAACTTCATTTTAGAGCCTTGAAATGTGGTTAACGGGGCTTAAACGTGTCAAAAATGTATCAAAATCCAGTTTCTGGGCTGCAGGGACCAAAACTGACATTTTCTGAAAGATGGCCCAGGCGGGCCGCGTAACCCAGGGTGTCTGGCTACGCGGGGCACGACAACATGCCAGATCAGAAACTTGTTTTTATTCCAGCAGCTTGTTTTCTGGGTTTTGAACATGGTTTTTAACAAACCATTAACTGGTTTTAAGGTCCCATAGTATCTTAAATCAGTGGGTGCAAGTGGAGGGCCAAGATCAAAGCTCGGTTTACGAGAAACGATCTAACGGTTGTGGATTTCCTATAAATACCCACACCTTCATTCCTCATTTCACACAAATCTGATTGAACTACTCTAACTTGGAGTTCAAGAACTTCATACCTGAGTAGTTTGATCAAGATTTCATTGCTTGGACCCTTTGTAAGTATTCTTTCGTGCTTTTATGCGTGAAAGTCAAACAGTGTTTGACTTTCTGCTTTGACCAGTCTTTGGTCAACACGAAGTTCATTTGAACTTCGCAACGTGAGCGTGATCACGATGGTTATAGTCCCTAGTGACTATACCTACTGATTACCACATTGATTAGGTGTAGTGACGAGTCATAGTTTCGGTCAAAATACGCGTTTATGCGTATTTTGCAACCAAACTATTTTTGGGTATCAAGACCCTTTATCTTGATATCAAACTTGTTTTCAAACTTCGTTAAACATGTTTTAACATGTTTAACTCATCACTCTTAGATTAGTGCTTATATAGGGTCGTAAGATAAGCGGTCTAAACAACCGCTTAGACTTTCGAACCCGACCCGTTTGGTCGATCATTAGGATCCGACCAAGCATATACTGTGACCATAGTTGTATAGGGAATAACCTTCCGAGGTTATACCTTATGGTCACTTCGTTTAGTTAGTTGTATGATCGGTAGTTTATATGCCTTAGGTAAATGACCAAAATACCCTTTTCATACATAATTGGTATTTAAGCATATGTAACTTAAAATTTTGTCACTTAACTAATTATACAACATATTTAAACACGTTTAGGCATATAATACTTGTCATAGGACTAGTTAGGCGTTCCGAACGCGTTTTACGCGAACGACGCGTTAAAGTAGCGTAAGCTACCAAAACGGGTCGTAAGCACTTAGGTTAGGTTTCATTTTAGTATGTAGGCTTTGTTAAACCATGTCATATGAGTTCCAATACTCATTTGGTTTACGAAACCTCATCCTATCCGATCTTCCGATTTAGGTCCGGTTTATTAACATAGTTACCTATATTAGGGGTCGTTTGATTTCCGTGATCCCTCTAGCTTTGCTTGGTTATTATTCAATACTTCTAAGCATCCTCAAGTGAGTACGTAGTCCCCTATTTTACCGTTTTCAAACTGTTTTGGGGTGAAACACATGTGCCTACTTGTTACTTTCATGTTTTCATGCTTTTATATCATAAACTTGCTATGTTCATTAGTACACGTATAGTACATGATTTCATTAAGTTTTTGCTATGTATGTTCACTTAGCATGCTAGCACATTGTTTTACATTACATTTCTGTTGCATATGTCCATCCAGCATATGGACACATTGTTTTACATTTTGAACTGTTTGTAACTATTTGATTTATGTGAACTGTGTGAAACTGTTTGAACCGTTGGGTTAGGGAAGTGATTAGGTAACGGGCGGGTGTAATGTGTTAAAAGCATGGTGGATACGCCGCTGGTACTTCCTATATATAATTGCTTTTAATACATTATATATTGCTGCGTTATCTAGATCACTTGGGCAAGGTTATCATAACAACGTTATATTACAAGGTTTTTCTAACAATATATACTATTCGATTTTTATTACAAAAACGATTTTCGATTTTGGGTCTACATAAAAAAATGTTTTGGAGTTAAGATTCATGGCTTCGAGGTTTTATAAATTGTAACAAATCTGTTTTAACTTGGTTTTTTCAATTCACAATATAAACATTTTTTAAAACTAAGTTTTCTAATATCAAATAACAAAGTTGTTTTGAGTTATGTCAAAAGTAAAACGAGCCATGAACCCGACACTCACATAAAACCTATGTACTCGCCGACATTTTTATGCTGACGTATTTTCACGTGTGTTTCAGGAGCCATAGTTGATGATGATATTGGTGTATGCTCACATAGGAATGGACGAGGCCTTAGTGACTTAATAACAATAAAAGTCTATTTGTTCATGTTTTGTTTCAAATTTAAATGCAATGTAATACATTTAATTCAATAAAACAAAACTATTTAATCCATGGTTATGAAACAATGATTCTGTTACAACACTCCCTGACGTTTCCGCCACGTTTTGTTGTTTTACGTGGCCGGGGTGTGACAGTTTACCCCAAATTGACTTTTAGTTTCTTTTGAATATTACAAAATCAAGGTAAGAATAATCAACCTCTTCTTATAGTCTTTCTCGTTTCTTAAATATATTGTAAGATGCTTCACAATAATCTAGAGTGGTCTAATGTTCATCAATGTGAGCAATATCTAAACGAGTATAGACTTGAACCTTCGTAAGGCTTCTAACTAATGAAGCATAAGGAAGTAATCTCATTTATCATTTTGTCCTTTAAAGGAAAGCAATATTGTCTGTTTCACATAAGAGCCCGCTTTAGAGTAAAGCTTATGGGACCAAACTAATGTCTCGTTGGGTCTATCTCTGTATATTTTGATATCTCTAACGTAAGTGGTATCTCCGAGATTCATTATATCAAAATATGTGTGAGAAATTATTCGACTTATGTAACATATACTTATCAAAAGAATGTGATCACTATAAGGACAGGTTTACATTAGTTGGGACAAGCTTACATTAGTTGTTCCCACTCATCTTGAGGTAGGTACATAAATACACTTAACTCTTGATGAAAAGAATTGCTGTAATATTTCATCATATTTTGATGCTTGCTTCAACCTATACATGGAAGTTATTGACATACAAAGTAAGTGTTCTTGACCTTCAGTTTAGAACTTTCAGGCTGTTTTATGAACATTTAAGTCATTGTTTAGGGAAAGTTGTTTTAATGTTCATTATAATGTAGCTCTAAATGATTATAAGCCACTAGAACAACAATGATCCTCAAAAAACATTTTGTTAGAAAAGTAAGATGATTCTTTGATAACTAATTCTCTTCTGAGCATAACCTTTAACAATTAATCATGCTTTTAGTGTCTTAACATTTGCATTTGGATTTAGGTAATTCAACCAAATCCCAAATGTTATTTTGACACATAAAATCAAATTTGCTAATAACAATAACAATCAATCGTGCTTTTAGTGTCTTAACATTTGCATTTGGATTTAGGTAATTCAACCAAACCCCAAACGTTATTTTGACACATAAAATCAAATTTGCTAATAACAATTTTTTATTCCATTTAGAAAATTGATTGATGCTAATGGCTTAATTAGAAAAGGTAGGATCAGTAAACTTTCCAATATCCATTCCAACTTCAGTCAGGGAGGATGCCTAATCATCAAAATTAGTAGGCTTTTAAACCTAGATGACCTCCTTAGTTGATTATTAGGTTTTATAAAGAGTTTCAGCTTTATGGATTAACTCTTGCCTTAATTGCTATCACTTTCATAATTCTAAGCGTGTAAGAGTTGGTGTAGTATGGTGTGCAAGAGGTGTAATCGGAGTAAAATTTAATAGGTCTCTTCCCCCTGCCTATTGCACTTCTAGCAAGTCCTGATAAGGACTTTTACTGCTCCCACTGACTTATAAATCTTTAAGAAGTTAGCATGTTTATGGGCAACATTAGATGACCAATAAATTCTAATAGAGAAACAAATTAATGAAGTTACTCATTGTAGTTTCTCTGTTTGAGGATTACAATTTTGGCAAGAAATCTGAGTGTGCCCACGTTTAAGCAACAATGAAACTTTTGTTAGAGTAGCGGTATATTCTTAAAGAGAAAAGTTATGAAGGAGCAATGTCTTGTACAAGAGGTACAAATTGAGGTAACAACAAGTTTTCACTCCCCTACCTCTTGCAACTCTCGCGGGTTAAGATTAAGACACTTAATGCTCCCACTAACCTTTTAGATCTCTAGGAATGCTACAAGATAAGTTTCAATGATGTACATGTTGTGGGAATTTGTCATATATGTTAGACTTGATTTCCTTAATGTCCCGATGTTATAAAATTTTTGAGGGACATGTTTATAAGGAAT
Organism: Helianthus annuus; assembly: GCF_002127325.2. NCBI lineage: Eukaryota > Viridiplantae > Streptophyta > Magnoliopsida > Asterales > Asteraceae > Helianthus > Helianthus annuus. Next base: position 158,539,755 of record NC_035434.2, on the reverse strand, counting down.
CATAGTATATATGAATTAATTTCTTTAATACCTTGATCCATGAGGGACATGTTAGACACAAGTAATATTATTTGAAATGATAAATAAATTATGTCTGAATATTCTATTTTGGGATAAGTTCTAATGAAATATAATTTCTGATGGAACTTGATTATTCCCTTAGCCACTTAAATAATAAGGCTTTTAACACATGCTCGTAAGTCATTAAAAATGAGATCTGATAATATTTCATCCTTCATTAACCTGGTCCAAATTTCGCATGCAATTTGGTCTTAATGGATGAAGTTTGTAGATCTCATTTTTCTTTTGTTAAATTTTCATTTCATGATAACAAAAGTTGGGGGAAATGTAGTATCATCTAGTTCTATCTTATAAGGTTTCTATCCAGATTGTGATGACAAATAATATGAGAGTTTAAGGTAAGAGCGACTTTGTCATGAGCATGCAAACTTCACAACTGTCATAATGTAGCTTTCGTATTGATACTAAATTCTGAATAATTTACAGAATATATAAGGTATCATAAAGCCCAATTATATTAGTTTATTATGGTTTTTATAGTCTTAACATAAAATTTTGCCACTAACTCTCATATTAATTATTTGTTGATTTCTATTAAGGAAACGCATAGAACTAGAGTAAACCGGTCATGTGTTGGTTAGAATATTACCATTAGCAGAGTTAAATATCATAAATAACTTACTACTTATCTTAGCCAGCTGTTCCATTGAATTATGGATAGTCTGGATGCTCATGCCTAGTTTAATGGCATAAACTTGCAGTGAGACTTTCCTTTGAAGAAACTTATAGCTGGAAGTAGTACTTGTACACTATCTCTGAATCTTAAAAGTATCCTCCTTTCAGGTTTAGTGGCTGTGAGATGAACAACATCTAATTTTCCAGTTTCATGCATTCCCTTTCCTATACATATGCTGCTAATCCTTTCGTACTCTTGAGTGTAATAGTTGATTCTTAAGGCAACTTATGGTATTAGTGGAAAAGTTATATCATGTAATGCACCGGAAAAGTGTACTGATTTCCATGTGTAAACCTTTAAATTGTGGGTCATGGTATTGTACATCATGATGTATTCACATATGCTACTAATCTTTATAGTAAGAATCTAGAGTAATGCATGCGTCTTAGGAGTTATTTTGATTCTTCTAAAGAAAATAAATTAGTCTTAGGAAATTTAGAATAGAGAATGGCTCACATGATAACAATAATTAAGTGGGTTCTTGATTATCATAAGAGATATAATGTTTGACTTATCCCACTAGTCATGCTCTAGTTTTTTTCTGTAAAACTTTTAGCAGAAAAGAGCAGTAGGATTATCATATCTTAAGAAATAATCAACAATCCAACAAGAGCAAATTTTGTTGAAACTCTTGAGTAAGCAAAACATTTTAGGTTTTGAAATTAGAGTGGATGAAATAGATGAGATACAAACTTAAGAAGAAACTTGGAGTGATTTACATTATGGGGTAATCAAGTAAGGCAGACACAAATTATTATATTGAAGATATAGTCTACTATAACACCAAAATAATAGACTAACTTAAGGTTCTACCTGAATTTTGGCTTCGCTTTAGCTTTGACCAAAATTTAGACATTATGAACGTACATAAATAACAGATTGTCTTAATGTTCTACATAAATTTGGCTTCGCTTTGGCTTTGACCAAAATTTATGTATTATGAACATACGTAATAGATTGACTTATTGTTCTACATGAACTTTGGCATCGCTTTGGCTTTGACCAAAATTCATGTATTATGAACATACGTAAATAAGTACCAACTTAATGTTCTACCTGAATTTTGGTTTCGATGTGGCTTTTACCAAAATTCACGCATTATGAACGATATAAAAATATTTAACCTCGACTTAATGTTCTACTTAAATTTTTGCTTCGCTTTGGCTTTGACCAAAATCAACATTATGAATGATATAAATAATAGACCGTCTTTAGTGTTCTATATGAATTCTGGCTTCGCTTTGGCTTTGACCAAAATTCACATATTATGAACACACATAAATATAGACTGTCTCATTGTTCTACATGAACTTTGGCTTCGCTTTGGCTTTGACCAAAATTCATGTATCATGATGAACATACATACACAATAAGGTAAAACACACAAATATAACATAACACCTTTGGGAAAGAAATGCTATATTATGTAAATTAGGCTAGGAATTCACTTTGTGTATAATCAAATGAATAGCCGAAAGTTTCATTGTTCAACAATACACATAAGTACATAAAATTGCTAACTTAAACTTCAATATTAAATGATACCTTATTGGTTCAATCATCCAATCTTACATAAGTTGCCATGAAAATTTCATACAACAGTTCTAAGGTATGCTAATGTTTAGTAAAATATGGCATTCTATTAGTTATTGCCACTATTAATTTTAATCATAAACAGAGATTACCGCATGAATTTATGAGTTTGATTGATACTATCAAAATTAATATTCACTAATATTATCACACATATTATTTGTATCCGCATGCAACAACTAAAAGGTTTACTACCAAAGTAAATTACTTAATGAAATTTATATATACTTATCTAAATCTTTGTCACCAACAAAAAAAAAAAAACAAAAGGAGTTTAGTGACATCTTGTCATATCATCAACATAACATGAGGTAGCTAATAATCTTTCGTGTGATTTCATGAATTAAATATGAATTTATATTGATAAGTGATCCATTAAAATACAATATTAATGGAAGAATGAACCTTCCAAATTCCAATTTTTCAAACAAATTACTCAATTTGATTTTTTTTTTGCAAAAACCATTTGCATAAAAGTAGTAATTTAAATTAACCAACAAAAGTTGATGTATGGTTTAAGTACTGAATTGCATGATATAAAGATAATAATATATGAAATTAGGAAACAATGATTTCTATATACATTAACTTGCAATGAGATTTAATCTACCAACACCAAAAGAAAATAATTGTTGGTGACATTTTATTTTACAAAATCACAAATTGGTTTACAATAAGTGATTCGTGAAGATTAAATTGATATAATCAACATCATGCTCTGATACCACATGTTGATTATATCTTTAAACATGAGTTAAAAAGATAGAACCCTAATCATGTGTATTCAATCATAATCTAAATATAGATACCAAGTTAGAGATAGTTACTTGTAGGGATGATTATCTTTGTAGATAAAGGTGAAGCCATGATTCCCGTTATGGTACCTTGTGTTGATGGATCACACTAGAGAGAATTTTTGTATTGGTGTTCTACAAGAGTTTTTGATCACCACTTATCATCAATATATATAGATCAATAAATAATGGTCATGAATAATGATCCGTTATAAAAACTCTATGTATTCTCTATTAATGGTACCTAAAGGGAAATCATAATTGCCCCTTGAACTAATCAATATTTACAATTACTACCATCAAGTAATTGTCGGGGACTAGTTATGTCATATTGGTAATGTTACCAAATGATCCATAAGGCCACATCAACGGGTTATTTCTAACACGAGCAACTATGTTATGCGCTTGACACGTGCACTAACCGACATGGGTCTATGTCGAAAAACAAGACAATGCGGCTTTACATCGATATATCTTTATCCCAACACGTGTATGTATAAGTTAATTTCAACCATGTGATACAATGTGTAGGGGATATAGGAACCGACCCTCAATTTTAGGTACTACTCATAGAGGATATAAGAATTGGCCCCAAAATTTGGGGACCATTGATTGATAATTGAACAAAGTAGTAATGGAAGGTCATTATTTATACAATGTTTAGTTGTTAATACACTTGTAAACAAATAAGGGTTTCTTTTCTACCAACTACAACTATAGGTTCCAAAACATGTTTATTTTTAGAAAAGATTCAGATTATATATATGTGGTCAGGATTTAGGGAAAACGCTAAAAAGTGTGAGAACAGTGCGAACGCTTGTGGATCGTTCGATCAAAACAATCTATGGACTAGATTGGTGTGGTGGCATTTTCGTAAATAACATCAATTTTATTAAGGGTAAAAAGGGTAAATATCCTTTTTTTACATAAAAACGCCATTAAATATAAAACGCCAATTTTATTACTGCGTAGTTTTTTCTGTGTTTTAGTGAACGTCTTGGCCTACAAAACGCCATAAAATATAAACGCTAAACTTGAAAGATGGGACGTGTTACATAATTAATAGACAAAACTGAGCAAACCGAATACTTTATTAATTGCATTTACTATTATAATAATATCCCGCCTAAACTACGCGCCAAAAACATCCTATAAAGAGAAACGTCTCAACACCTTCCATTGATCACACCAAAAAACAAACACTATGGCTCCTAAATACCACTCACTGTAAAACACCAAAATGTTAAAAAAATCAACGATGGAAAACATCGTTTCTTGGATATTCAGTATTTTTCTGCATGAAGTTTCACTAAATGGTTTGTTAGATGAGGGGAGTAAGATTTTGCTTCATGAGATGGTCAAATCTTCAAGATAAAGAGACTGATGACAGTCAATATCATTTTGTCTTCTTTGTTCTTATAGTTTCAAAAGAAGAAAGAGACTGATGACAATTAAGATTTGGAAGATAAATAACTTCTATTTTTTGAGTTTTCTTTTTCTGTGGTTTGTTATGTAATTTTTAGCTAAGAACAAATATATTAAATCTCTAAAAAATGCTTGTAAGGCCATCATGCCACAAACGCCAAAACTCCCAAACTATAATAAAATTAATTTGGACAAGTATTATTAAAAACTCAAAAAAATGTATAAAACAATGTGCAAGGCAATAGAACAAAAGTGTCATCTTTATCTAAACTCCATTAAAAATACAAAACGCCAAAATCTTAAAAAGATGAGACATGTTACAGCCATAAACAGATGAAGCTGAACAAAAAAGTAACTACAAACAGTAAACTGAATCGACGGAAACTTTATTACTAACATTTATTATATTAAAAGCCACTCCATGGGTAATTGAATTTATTTTATCTTTTCAAAACGCCATAATTACCTGTCACGTTATAGGACTGCATCCTACGTGGCGACAAAAAAAGGTCATTATAAAAGTAGAACACTTAAACACAACTTAACACTCCACACATTATCTAAAACGCCACACATTGTCCAAAACGCCATAGAACTTAAAAGAATGGCTAAGGTTATTGCATGGAGGTTTGAGCGGTCGGAGAGACGTTTCATCCTAAAGTTCTCTGATAGGAGGAGGGTGAAGGTCAAGACAATCAAGGCCATACTTAGTATGGATGAAGCGGTTCGAAGGGATATTCTGGCCCTTGGGATTCCAAGGGCCGACGATTGTGAAAGGACTTGAAAGGTAATAAGAAGATTAAATAGAAAATTTCCAGCAGATGATGATGATGATGATGATGATGATGATGATGATGATGATGATAATATTGACGATACTCCTCTACCAACAGTTAGCAGTTGGATGGTGGATGAAGAAGCAAGAACGATTAAAGAGACTTATCGACACGGGGTGGAATATTCATTGCCGATGGATGAAATGTTGAAGACAGAGAGACTACATCTTCTTGAACAACTCTGTGATTTAGCACCTTCGAACATTGCAAGATCCAGGGTTGTAATGATATTTAAGTATAGGCTGCAGCAAAGAAGAGACGAGATGATGGCGTTATACGCCAATGAAAAATATGATGATGAATTTGAAGAAAGTGATGAACAAAGCGAGGTACATCTCTGATGTAATCCCATACACAGAAGATTATTAGTTTGTTATGATTTTGTCTTAGTGTAATCTTATGAAATATTAATGAATGGTAATGAATTATTAACAACGCCATGAACGCCAAAATATTACCTTTATAACATAGATGATATTAATTCACCTGGGAACACCATAACGCCAAAAAAATTATCTATGTGACATAAAAACAATTAATTCAACGAGACAGATCCAAAAAAAAAAAAGTAAAACGCCAGGAACTTATTGAATCTAACTAAACGCAAAAAAAAATCTTAGACGCCAAAAATGAAGCAGTATTGTAACACACGAATTAGGAAAAAAAGAAGATTAAAAAGACAAAAAACCCCTGCTCCCACCCTGATTATATCCCGCGCCACGTGTTCCATCAGGATGCGTTCTCACACTTTAGGGCGTTTTCTCCTGATCCCTTTTATATATATATATATATATATATATATATATATATATATATATATATATATATAAATCTAACAAATTCCTATGACTTGGGGGGGGAGGGTCAGTGGACCCTGTTTACCCCCCCCCCCCCCCCCCCCCGTTCCACTCTTGCTAGAGGTGCACATATCAGTTTTTTGTATGCCATTTAATATCTAAATCTATCTATATTTATATGTATTGAACATTTATAGGAATAAAATAAGTATATTATTCCTTTCATTTTGATGTTCAAATAAACATATAAATTACCTATGGAACGTGTGTTACACTATTTATGTGGAATATATAGCCTCAATGAATGATACGTGTTACCCTATTAGAAACCTTTTAAAACATAGAAACATAATCATTATTCAACCCTATTAGAAACTTTTTAAAACATAGAAATTTAATCATTGAATCAATACATCCATCGGATTATTATACGTAATAATTTTGAAAGATACCCTAAGGGCATGGACTATTCTCACACCTCTATAATCTTAATTTCACCTCCTTAGTATATACGGGCCGTATAACCTTATACGACCCGTATAGAATGCTGTTGCACATAAGTAAAAGCAGTGGAATGTTTTTTTTTGTTTTACATGTATACGGGCCGTATAACCTTATACGAGCTGTATACAATTGTATACGAGTAATATAATGTTATATGGCCAAATGTGTTTATTTTTGTGAGGTTTGATCAGATTTTTGGGTTTTAAGATCTGTTGAAGATATTAGAAGGCAGTTATGGAGGACTGAAGACTTAAATAAAGTGGCTATAAGTTACCTAAATAAAAGAAGAAGTTTATGTTTTCGTCAACTAGGGTTTATCCTTACAAAATACATTATAAATGAAATATGGGTTTTAGCCCATTTTTTTAATATAGAAGTGTGGTGTTTTGCAAACTCTGAAATTATTTCCTAACTACGATCCTGATGTTTTAATTCCGCTGCAAATTTAATAAACACTGATACCACCAGTTCATGCTCGCGGAGACCGCTCCCGGGGTGGGGTCGGGGCTGCGACAGATTTGGTGCGGATGAGCTTCATCCATGCGGATGAGTTCTCATCCTCTCCAACATGTCATGTGTTCATTTCTAACTCGCAACTATACAATTTTCAACACACGCTCTATCTAGCCTATTCGCACAGTAGCGGACATACATAATATGCATTAACAGATAATGATGCCATTACTTCTGATTCATTCCTGTTATAATATCAAGAGAGATTACTAAATAATCTTGAGAGAAAATATTGGTGCATTTTTAGTCTCTGTTGTTCTTCTCTATTTCTAACTTCTAAGGGGAAACCCTAAATATAGTTATGGGCCATTGTCATTAAATAATCCCCTCATAAGTTTTGGGGTTAATTATGTTATTTGGTAAAACTTAACTAAATAATTAGTAGACCACATATTCTGGTTATTTCTAACAATATAAAGTTTGTGAATGAATCTATTCTAATATTATAATTTTTCCAATTAAGAACCTTAAGTTAGGGTAATTTATAACCTTAACCTATTACGACTTTTTTTTTTTACTAACACTTGGTATGAAAGAAAAACATATTTATTTTACACTATGATAGGCTAGAATCTAAACATTAAAATTGAAGCTTTCTAGAAGTTACACTAAAGATATTTGTGTCAACTTATCATTGACTAAGTTAAGATTGACCTATTATATAAGGAAGGTTCATTTGAGAAGAAATTTTTTATGAGAAGAAAAAGAAGAAAGGGCATATTAGTAAAATACTATTTCATTTATAACTTATATCATTAATTTTTCTCTTTTTAATTAATTAGTCAATTAAATTAATTATCCTACATATAATCTATAAAACCTACACACATCAAAATTTTCCTAGATATACCCTACACATTATAGAATTTTATCCTACACAGTCGAAATTTATCCTACACACCTCGAAATATATCTTACACAACTCGTAATTTATCCTACATAACTAGTAATTTATCCTATACTTTAAATTAAGTTGTTTTTTTTTTAATTTCTAAAAAGTATATATTTTGAAAATGAGTTACAAATTTAATTTAGTTAGTTATTAAAGGGGAAGAATACAAATTAATGATTTTTGTAGGTTTACCAATATACCCTTATATTAAATTTAAATGCAAATATTAAATGAAGTAAAATGAAGCATTGTTATTGGTTGAAACTTCTTCTTTTTTCTTCTTATAAAAAAATTCTTCTCATTTGAACCATCCACTATACCATATATATGTTTCAACTTGTGGTTATACATTGAAAGAAATATGTAGACCTTACTCTAATCCACCTAATACTACGAACAATACATAGCTTCCAAGGTGGCTCACAATGTCGTACTTTTTCATGTGTTGCGGTTTGAATGTGATGAGTTTCTGTTTCATCAAAAGATTGCCACAAGATCTTTGGAATATGAAGAATAGGAGATCATGTATGTTTAGAGATACAAATATTAAGGACTGAGCATTGAGATAGAAATGTGATAGTAGGAACGTTAGAGACATCTTTATTCACTCCCTAGGTGCGTTCTCAAAGTTGACACAATGTGAGTTTGCCTATTATCGTTACTAGAGAGTGGATTAATGTGTTAGTGGTATTCATTCAGGCAGTTGATTCGATCAATTTAAGACTAGTGGATGACAACGGCCTATGCAACAAATTATTATGAGGCTTAGGGGACTAGGGGTGGAATCACTAGTGATGGATTCCATCACTCCCACTATCCAATCAACTAATGCCATGTCATCAATCCAATTTCCATCACTAGTGATAGAAATGTAGGAGGGGTGGAATCACTAGTGATGGGGATTCCAATATACAAGTATTAATGCACAATGTACAAGTCATACCCTATAAAACTCAAAAAGTTTAACGCGTTGTGTGCAGCACGCGTTGTTTTTATCACGCGTGGAACAAGGGGCGGCGGCGGTGTGCAACATGTTGATCACGCGTGGAAGTTGGCTATAACGTGCCCGCCCCGAGTCCTCTTATACTTGTGGGATATCACGTACGAGCAACTATGTTATGAGCTTGACACGCATCCTAACCTACATGGCCTATGCTGAAAGACAATACAATGCAATATTCTTATCTTTATCTAACATGTGTATATATAGGTTTAATTTTAATCCTTGATACTATATGTAGGGTTTATAGGAACGAGTACTCAACTTTGGGTACTATGCATAAGGTATGGAGGAATTGGTCCTCTGTTTTGGGACCATTGTTTGAACGAACTAGCAAAGGTGGTATATATGAGGGGTCAATTGAGTACTAAAATTGGATTATCTAACTTTGTCATTCCAATGTAGTTAAAATTTAACACCATCTCTAAAATTTGTTCATTTTACAAAAACCACATACATTTCTTTCCTCACTTCTCTATCTATTCATTAGTAAAATATTTGTTTTTCCCTTTCTTTAACTCAAGTTATTAGTAAATATGATGGGAAAGAAATATTGAGTTCTTAAATACGAGGAATGAGAGGCGGGTCTCTAAATTTCATCCCGTGAAATTTTTAAGGAATGAGATATAGTGTTAGATTATATGAAAATCTTATAATCTAATGAACTAGTGGTGGAGTGGTTAGGGAGAGATCTTGTGTTCCAAGTGACCCAGGTTCAATTCCTACCCCTAGCATTTAGTTTCTGCGGCACCTGGTGATGATGGGAGACTAGGCGAGTAGGCGGCGATCGCTAGTTCGATCCTTGAACTGAGCGGGTTTTACCTCACCGCACTGTCGTGCCTTCGGGCGAGTGTTCACGGGCTTCGGCCCTAGGTGAGGGTTTTCCCCGGTTCGGAAGGCGAGTGTATCCCGATGTGGTGAATTTCGCCAATAGCCCATTTGGAGGATTCGTTGGCCGTTCAAAAAAAAAAAAAAGAAAGAAAATCTTATTTTTTTCCTCTGTTTATTGGGATGAGGTTGATATAAGGAATATGATGTAATGTTGTTACTCGTAGATTGTTGAACTATAAACAATCGCCTTAGTTCATTTATTTTTAATTTTTTTTTGAAGTTATGTGAACATGTGATTAAAATATGGTTTGATTTTAATTGTTTTCTTGCTTAAAGATAGCGGAACAATGACACTGGAACAAAGAACTGTATCTGAAGATTAATTGGCTTAATCATGAGAGCTATGCATTTGAGTAAGAGAGATATGATCGCAAATATAAAGTAGAGAGATAAATTGAAATTTGAATGTGGAGCCAAATTCATATGTAGATATGAGTGAGAGAGATTTGAATGTGGAGCCAGATAATTATATCTTATTTATAGGATTAGAATTAGAATATATATGGTTTGAATTTTGAATATGGAGCCAGAATTTTGAATTTTGAATGTGAGAAGAGGTTTTTTGAATTTTCAATTAACATCAGTACTTTAATATAAACGATCAGGGCAGACCTTTGAGTATAAGGCAGACCAAGGCAGTGGTTTGATATGGGCCAACTTTGAATTTTAAAGTTTTTTAATATTAGGCTTTATGATGTAATAATGAGATAAAAAAAACCTTGTTGGACACCCTCTCCTGCTGACACATCAGCTTTTCTTATGTCACTTGGAATTCTCCTTTTATAAAAAGTATAGATTATAGATAACTCTTCTACTAAATATTATTTAGTTTAATCTTTTCTACTTATTATAGATAATTATTATTTAGTTTAAATTTAATGGATACTTCTCATTTATAATATTATTTATTTGATTTTCTATATAATTTATCTTCACTGTTTATATTACCTAACATGTTATATAATAAGTACATTTCTTAGTTTCCTTTTACCCAAATTATTACTTCTTTTTAACAGACACCTTTAATATATAAAATTACATTTATTCAACCAGTGTAATAAAGAAGGTTTTAAAGATATATTGTTTTATTATTTAGGATACAAAAATCATTTATTCAACTCGTGTAATATACGGGGTTATAACCTAGTTGTTATATATGACAAATTAACAAATTGCGTCTGACGTGCTTTTATATTTACATGCACCTTCATAGTCTCTTCCTAGCATAATATAAAAAATGAATTATACGGAATTTATATTGTCATTCGGTACATACTATTACTACTAAAATGCGTATTTTTTAATAGAAATTTATTATAACAATGTGTTATTATAACAAATGTGGTGTATGAAGAAATCTTTAACTACTTGTGATTTTTTTTATTTATTTTTTTTCAGGTCATCGTAATTTAGTATTTACATAAGTAATGGAACATTTCTTTCATTTATAAGTTTATGCCAACACTGTTAAATAATATAATTTACTTTGATACCACCCGTGTAATACATGGGTACTTAAACTAGTTGGTAAATATAACATATTGGTAAAAATGAAGGAAATGGAAAAGTGTCCCCTCCAAAATGGTAAGGTGACATTGATATAATGCCCCCACCCCCTTTTGTGTAACCTACACCCTTCTTCTAGAAATCATCATATCTCAGTGATCACCAAGGACAACCTCTAAAAACATAGAAACAACATCAATATCCAATACATCCTCCATAGATTGAATAATTGTCATGATCCTCTCCTAAGAGATGAGGAAGTCGTCTCGGAATTCTCTGTTTTCTCGACATGCCACATTAGTGCCATCTCAATTTTCTTCTTATTTTCTCATTTCCCCATTCTTCTCATCGTGGAGGGGGCCGCCCTGCTTTTCCTCATATGTGTGTGTGTTGTGTGTTGTGTGTTGTATTATAGAGAGAGAGAGAGAGAGAAACAAAGCTTTTTAAATGGTGAACAATAATGATTACTGATGCACTGATGAATGAAAAACAATCCCCTGGACCGGGGAACGGTGATCCCGATCGTGGGCTGTAACACCCGGAAATTTTCGTCCAATTATGCGACGACACATGTCCAATCCTCCAACTAATCCCGACTATGTGGAAGGAGAAACCTCCAATTAATCCCGACTATGTGGAAGGAGGAAGGACCTACACTATACGTTCATTGAAACGTGTCTCGTATCTCTGGCTGATCCCGACTCTGGGAAGGAGGGGGACTATTAATGCCAAATGGCAAAAGAATCAAAGTCCAAGGACTAAAATATAAAATCTCAAAACTTGCTTCTGAAGGTCCCTTACGGACTGCAACGCTTAGCCCTTACGGTCCGCAAGGGTGTTTTAAATTAATTGTGCGCCTAAGGTCCTTACAGGCCGTAAGGCATCACTCTTACGGTCTGTAAGGGTGTGCCAGAGACAAGGCAGTTGGCTGCCTTGGCTGCCAAGAATGCCACCTTGCTTGTTTTATGCCACCAATTCACAATATCTTGACGCCTAATGCCTCTAATGAGCTCCTAATGTCACAACCCAACCGATGGCAAAAACATCGGAGTGAGACGAAATAGATTTCTCATTACACATAACGCTATAATTGTGACAAGTATTTAACGATAAATTTCATTTCATTGCTAAAAGCATCCAATACATCATTCGAAATGGAAATACAACAAGTTGAAAAACAACGAAGTACAATACAACAAGTAATAGAGTTTAAAATGCGTTTCTAGGCATCCTACTAAGTTCCATGCATCATCAACATTATCATAAACCTGCAACATGTTTTAAAAGCATAGTTCAATACAAAAGTACTGGCGAGTATACAAGTTTGGTGTACTAGCATATAAGTATAAATATGATAATGAACAATCCACATGGCAAACCTAGTTATCAAGATTAATGTATAAACTGCCATGCATTTTACAAGTCAACCCTCTGATTACCACAAGTATAAAGTATGAATAAACTTAACATGACCTCTCATTCACGGTTGGTGCGTTACTCCTATAGCGTTATACATGTTAAGTGGAGGCTCGTACGAAGTTAATGACAAGTTCATCACATAAGAATCACCCAGAAAACACGAATCAAGCATAGCATAATAGTAAGCATGTATTTGATTGTTTGTATGAATGATTGCATAAATGTATGTACGTGTTTTTGTATATGTAAATATGTTGCACCTAAAAAGTGTAAAACGGTAAAAAAGGCGTCGAGTATACTCACAATATTGCACATGCTTTCCGATTATCCGTGAGTGACGAGTTGTTGGAGAATAAGGATTAAAAGGTAAGGTTACATGATGTTTAGGAAGTGATGAGATTCGGGATTTAGAAATTAAGTATCAAAAGGTAAGGTTACATGAAGAGATTCGTGAGTGACGAGTTGTTGGAGAAAAAGGATTAAAAGTTTGGTTACAAGATGTTTAGGAAGTACCAAAGTAATGTCTAGTTCTAAGAGCTCGTTTAAGACACCATATCAAGTGGTTTCATTGGTCCCAAATTGCCCATTGGAATCATAACAAGTAACTTAGAATCTTAGATATCTTAGCCTAAGTTTATGACGAACAATCATGACTCGATTGACATCACAAATTCAGCCATGTTTTATATAGATACGTATAGTTTATATAGTAATAATAACATCCTAAAACTAAGTCCAATCATGTATTATCATGTAGCATCATGTATGTCAAGTATGGAGGTTGAAACCTCATCATATGATTCACCACTACACACACCATCATGAAGATGCTGGGAGGGTCATGAATAACAAGAAAAAAATCTATCCTAACAAGTCACAAGAGTGTTCACAAGGATCAAATGAAGGAGTGGAACTTAGTTTGGAAAGCCAAGGCTTCCATTTGTTCACACATCACAAGTCACAAGTTCATCATATGGAAGATGATGACTTGTGCTTGTTTTCATCATTGATTAACCACGTATAAACAGAATTTAAATGAGTGTTTGAACCCAAAACTTTGTTGGAAATCCCCTAAACACAAACCCACAACCATAGACTAAGTTGTGAGCTTGGTGGGAACAAGATTCCACCAAGTTTTCTATCAAAACATGAACATATGAAAAGATAAAAACAAACAGAAAGTTTAGTGCACTTTGGACCTCAAAAATGGTGAGGTTTCACCTTAGTTTGCCCAAGCAAACTTGTGAAAACCTTCCTAGAGGTTATCCAAGTGTTTTAGAAAAAGAACAAGAGTTAATAGCCAAAATGGTCCCTGAGGTTTGCTCACTTTTGCCACTTTAGTCCAAAATCCAAAATTTTTAAATCTGGGTCCCTGAGGTTTGCATTTTGTTTCTATTTTAGTCCAAAAACGAAATTTGACCAGAATCCCCAAATTAAAACCCCCTGTTTTGTCCTTACCCTCAGGGGTATTTTGGTCATTTTAGAATTATTATAACTAAAATGTCATCTGTCTCTCTCCTCTCTCTCTTTTAAAACCCTAAGATCATAACTGGAGATCATAACTAAAATATTTCTCTCTTTTTGGTCATTTTCTCTGCTCAACCCTATCTCCGATCACCGGAGATCATAACTCCGGCGCCTTGTCTACCGGCGACGAACACAGCCCCCATCACCCCTCTCCCCCCGGTTTTCTCCTCCGACGACATCAACCACCTTACCAACATTCCCCCTTCAATATAACACCCAACCCCTACCCCGTGATACCCTCTGTACACCTGCAAAACAATCCGAGAAATCCAGTGAGAGAGAGAGAGAGATACGAAGAGAGGGGGAGCAGGCGTCGGGTTCCGGCGAGATGCGGCGGCGGCAGACGGCAGCGCCGTCGTCTATAGCGACGGTGATAATTGTTTTTGTCCGACGGGTTTCACCGGTAAAGAAACCCCTCCCCGTTTCTTCCTATTTTGTTTCTTTTCTGTTTTGTGACGATAACGCTGATGATTTCTGATGATGGCTTGATGATGCCTGATCTGAAGTGGATGTTGGGGTTTAAGGACCATGGGAGGTAGGAAGGTAAGGTTGGCCAGGGTTTGTTAGAATTGGGGGGAGATAGGAGGTGGGTGTGGTCGGAGATGGTGAATTGGTGGTGAGTGGGGGTGGGGGTGTTGGGACGGTGGTGGGGGTGGGAGGAGAAGTAGAGGATGAGGGTGATGGAGTTGAGGTTGTCTGTATGTGTGTGAATGTCTATATGTGTGTGAATTGGATATCGAGATGGGAGATCGAGAGGTAGGGAGTGGATGTGGATAAACTCAAAAAGGGTAAATATCTGTATGTGTGTGAATGTCTGTATTTGTATATATATATATATATATATATATATATATATATATATATAATATAATTAATTTTGTTTTAATTAATTAAAAGAGTAAATTAAAATGACCAAAATACCCCTGCACAAAAGGACAAAACAATCAGGTTTCAACACTTAAAAAGAGGGTTTTTGAAATTTTGACTAAAATGGCAACAAAACGCAAACCTCAGGGACCCAGATTTAAAAATTTTGGATTTTGGACTAAAGTGGCAAAAGTGAGCAAACCTCGGGGACCATTTTGGCTATTAACTCAAGAAACAAAGAAGAAATAGAAGAAGAAGTTAGTGAAAACTCACTTTTAATGGTTGACAGTTTTTGATAATGTTGCTGAAACTCAGCTGAGCTTATGAGGGATTTGAGAGTGATTAGGAGCTTGTAAAAGTGGGAAAAGATGGGGAAGTGTTCTTTATATAGGGAAGGGATTAGGGTTTTAATGGGCTGGGCTTTGAATGTGATTATGTGACAACCCTCACTAAACCAGGTATCCATACGGTTTAATTAATAATTAATTGCTGCTTAATTACTGTGCTTACTTGAAATTACTGATGAACTGCTACTTGATTTCTGATACTTGTATATTCCCGCATCATACTTTACATACCGTCACTACATTATTTACATACTGAACTCTAGTGACAAACATGATGCACAAAAGCACAGTAGCACTATGAACGGATAACCTATTGAACATGCTGATAAAGCCAGCATCAGGCAGACACTGCCTCTAAGGCCTGTATGAGCCAGAAAGATTTTACTACACCCATAGTGAGTGTAGGGATACAAGGGTTGTAGAACTGCGTCTCTAGGAATAAGTTACAATGACTGGATGTGCCTAAAACGTACACTAAGCACAAAACACAGCACTTTAATGAACAATTCAGCCTCTGGCTAGCTAATAAAGTGCCAAAACATGAGAAAAATATTACTAGACACCTTCCAAAGTGTCGGGAATAAGTTGTGTCACTAAAAATGGTATTAACGATACTTAAAAGCTTTGTTAAGCGCTTTAATGGATTACTATCCAACCGAACAACCGGACTTTACCCGGGACATGAAAATATTGTCATGAACATTATTTATCTTTTTCTGAGCCAGTTAGGGTCCTTGAACACCCTAACACCCGCCATAAAACACTACACACAACTAACCGAGTTAACTACTTAACTAACCTACTTATCTTAACTAGTATCTAACCAATTCAGTTGCAAACGAACTAGAACCCCCCCCCCCATTGAAATCGGCCCCAACTAGGGGAGACAAGCTTTGAATACTTTTGATTATTATAATCTAAATGTTTAATATCACAAAGACACAAGATCTCTTGGACAATAATCACCCCATTTGTCAATAAGTAGTAAGTAATGGCACATGAGATAATCACAACACATAACATCACTCAAGCTCTCTCTTTCCCTCTCTACACCTCTCGGCCGAACACCCCCCTCCCTTACATCCATTTTTCGGTTGCCATCTTCACATTCCAAGATCATACAAGCTTCAAGGATCACGTATTAGGAGGTTTGGTGCACTCGGAGCTCGAAGGACCTCTTTCTCTAGCTTTTATCCACCTCATTTGCGCTTAGATTCTTCCCTAGCCTCGAGCTAGTGGTATGTTACTTAAGACACTTACTTGAACTATTTTGTAGCGGTTAATATGATGTGTAACGATTAAAACTCGAAATCTTGCAATTTAAAGCTTTAAAGTCTACTAAAAAGCATGTGAAAGATGGATAAAAGATCATGTAATGTGTAAAAGTTGTAGTAATTGAAATTTGTGATTATTTAGACCCGATCTATGTTGTGGTAGCTCGGATCATCATTTAACCCGGGTTGGTCATGATCACGAATCATGACATAAGGATCTTTTGAATAGAACAAGGGTTAAAAGGTGAAACTCTACCACACGCGAATCATGAACTTGTGTAAAAGTGTTTTACTTGTGAAATAGTATTTAAAACTAGCAGATCTACGTATCTGCAGGTGGTATTTTCAAAGATCCACGCATCACAGAAATCATGTTTTCTAAAAACGGATCTTACACTTACAAGTATGATTTTTAGAACACACAAGTGTGTAAGCACTTGTGTAACACAAAAAGTTTCGGCAAAATAACAATTTTTGTAAAAATGACGATAAGTTGTAAAGACAGATTTTCTCTAAAAACGAGGTTTTTACGAGATCGAATTACTTTATATGAAGATCCACTAAATATAAGAGGATTTACACTATAATTTTGGAAAAACTACAAGTTCATGTGATTTATGCGATTTACATACTTGTTAACTAGTTTGTTGTGATGAAAGTTGTTTTGATCAAATAAAGAAGTTGTTGAATTGTTTTGTAAAAGAAAATGATACGCCTGAAAGCGTGGTCACCTCCAGTTACAGAGGAAACTCTGGCGAAATTTTTCTAAAAACCTAACACTTAGAATCATTTTCACTATAAGTGTTAGAAATACTTTTCGACGTGTTTTCAAAATATAAGTTTCGCCACGGCTTTATTTACAAATATCGGAGGTGGGATTTTCACAAAATTAAACGTGATAAATATATATTTATTTAGTACATATATTTTCTCACAACATTATTTGTCACCATTTAGTGAAGTGTATAAATATTATTTTTAGAGTAAAAATAATATTTACGAACGTTAACAAATCCAAAATAATACGAACGCTTTCACAATAAATATATAAGTTACATCGGTAATTATTATTACCACTCGATCGTTAAAACGTAATTTACGCATTATACGGAAATATTTATGAACACGTAGTTTTGTCGACGTATTATTTTTGGGGAAATTATGTGAAATGAAAATATAATATTTTTGAGAAAAATATTTATATTTTGAAGTTGGAAATAAATATATATTAAGTAAGACTTAATAATATATTTCGAGCACACATGTATTAATCCCCCATCCTTGGGAAGGAAATAATTACCAAGTATGCACAGAAAGTAAACACGAAATAGTTGTCTAACTATTTCCCAAGAACTTAAACCATAAAGCTAAGGCACGGCCGTCCGTCTAATAGAGTTAGTACATGTAGGTCGTTGCTCAGCTGCGTGATTTGGAGTATACTTGGTAGAGACGCACCGACTGTGAGTTCATGTCCCCCCTTTTCTCTTAACTGTTTCCAGTTTTCTAAACTGCGGGGGTGAAATACATGTTACTTTGATTATGAATACTTTATACATGGTATGGTTAGCGTAAGGAGGGTTACTATTTAGATCATGTGAATGGGTAGGCGGAAACTTGAGGTCATTAATCCTCAGGGTAGGACCGAGGGCCATGAGCGATAGATCTATTTGGGTGTAGCGAGCCCAGTCCCAGGCCCAGCATAACAGACCTCGGGATGACTTTGTACCCGGCGCATAAATCTACTAGGTTTGAGCCTTCCTACTTGCATTTCACACATATCAATGGCCTTGCAAACCATTGGTGATCTCTTTTTCCTTATTTGCTACATACCAGGATTTTGATAAATACAAAGGTTTTATACTCACTTACACATGAACTCGCTCAACATTATTGTTGATTTTTCAACTTACATGTATTTCAGGGAATTAAAGGATCTGGCACGGTATGGCACGTTTTCCCGCTGCACTAGTACGAGGTCATCCGGGGTTTAGGGAATGTGACTCTTTCCTGGACAAGTCACAGTCCTTAAACTGTGTTTATATCATGTTTGTGTTGTTGAACAATGTTATGGTTGTTAGGGTATTTTCCCGTTAAGACAATGGTATTGTATTTGGTTTTTAAAAACTTAATGGATGATCTTGCATGTTTTTAATTCATATAGCTTTGTTATGATTAAGCTATGGTATTAAGAAGTCACACCAAATTAACCACGCTTCCGCAAAGCCAGGGTGTGACAGCTTGGTATCAGAGCTCTGATCATAGCGAACTAGGATTCCTTCTCGAGTCTAGACTATGATCACTAGGGCTCTCACGAAAACATTTTTACTGCATACCACTTAAGTCCAGATCCAAAATGTTTTTACTAACAAATGTTGAGCACATTTTATTTATTTATGATTAGGCTCAGTCTTGGAGGCTGAGGCTCGGTCTTGGAGGCCGAGGCTCGATCTTAGAGATCGAGGTAGATGGCTAGCTAGGCTAGGAAGAGTAGGCTCAGTCTTGGAGGCTGAGGCTCGGTCTTGGAGGCCGAGGCTCGATCTAAGAGATCGAGGTAGATGGCTAGTTGGACTAGGAAGAATAGGCTCAGTCTTGGGGGCTGAGGCTCGGTCTTGGAGGCCGAGGCTCGATCTAAGAGGTCGAGGTGGATGATAGAGCAGTCTTAGAGACTGGGAGGAATTTGGCTAGTGGGACTAGGAGTGTCAGTCTAGGAGACTGGGAGGCTAGTGGGACTAGGAAAATTATGTGATTTCTTACTTGGTGACTTATGTGATTGCCTGATTGTATGACTGATTGTTTGTGCATATTTGTGCTTATGTTACAGACATATGGACTCGCCCGGTACAGGCGACTCAGACACCACTGGACCTATACCTGTAGTATCAGATGACCTAGCCTCTTCGGAGCACGAGGTGCACACGTCGGACGTTTCTAGCACTGATGAGGACGACTTCCAGCCCTTCGCACTACCTGATGGTGCTGGTGAGCCTGCAGATGGCCCTCTTGTTGACTACCTACCGTTAGTGGAGATTCCGGCTCCCATACCCTTAGCTGTTTATCCTGCGTATGATTTACTTCTTGACGCCGAGGCTGACGGCGACATTGATCTGTATGATGACGAGCCCATCGAGGATGAGATCAAGGACGCGGCCCTTCTTCCTGCTGGCGATCTTTTGATGATCGCTGATGCTCCCGCCGAGGACTCACCCGCGCACTCTCCGGTCCCAGACTCCTTTAAGTCTGTGGCATCCGCACCTTCCCACACTCCGAGCGCACAGCACTTTTCGCATGGTTCAGATCCTGACCAGGCATCCTCTGTTGCTCCTATTCCTAGTTTTGCGTTTGACCATGCTGATGTGGAGGATTCTGATCCTATCTTTCCCCCGGGATTCGACCCGGATCAGGATATAGAGTTTATACCTATGGATCAGCCTATGGAGGATCCAGTAGACCCAGTTGACCGAGTGGATCCCATCGACCCCGAGTTTGACTTTGAGATGGCTTTTGATGATCCCGAGCCTGCCATGGCCCCTGAGCAGGCAGCTGCCTTAGACCCTGCGTTTAAGCATGACCCAGTTCATGCTGACGCACCTCTTATTGAGCCTGTGTTTGCTGACCCACCGGTTGATGATCACCCCGTGGATGTTCCGTTGTTGGAGGGCGATCATGTCATTGCTGCTGGTCCTATTGATCCCCCAGCTGTTGTTGATATACCTGTTGACCATCCTGTTGATCACTTTGCACCCGTTCACCCTTTTGTTGCTCCCCCACCTGATCCCATTCCACTAGAGCCCGAGCATGCACTGTTCGCGGCACACATGGATCCACCAGATGAGCACACACAGCACGGGTGGATTCCTGTTGATGAGGATGTTCCACCTATTCCCCCTCCCATCACTGATGCACGACATGTTGATTTCTCTTTTTCAGTTCCTCAGTTTACACCTCCAGCGCGACCTGGAGAGGGTTCTTCGGCCCATCCCTTTGGGCATGTGCCGACGTCTGTTCCCTTCATGCCACAGTTTCTACCTGTTATACCCCCTGTTTCTCCATTTCGTATGGCTCCTTTTGATCCCACCAGTGAGCCGTTTCTCTGGTCATCACCGCCTGCCATGCCACCGACTGACCCCTACCATCCCTTCCACGTGGGGCACACTATTGAGGACGTGTTGATGTCTTTCGTTTTTCAGCATGAGTCACACACGCAGCGCATCCAGGAGCTTGAGAGAGCTCAGCTGCCACCATGTCCATGTCACGGTCAGACACATTCTCCTTTGCAGCCTTCTCGACCTGTACCTCCAGATTATGCTGCACGCCTCTTTGCTCTAGAGTAGAAGGTTGCTTCTTTCATCCGTACTCAGAGAGCCATGGAGGAGGACTGGCTCCAGTTGCGTCGTTTGTTTTACACTCACTTTCCCCCTCCTCCCCCGCCATCCGTATTGAGCTCATCAGTACCGTTTGGGTAGACGTTGGTGAGAGGACCACGATTGCTTTTGACTACACAGCATTTTTGGAGACTACATGATGATTCTGACTTTTGTTGACATATATTTGATGTATTTGACACTGACTTAATATAGTTTTTGGACAGGGGTGATGTAGCCCCTAGTTGATTGATGATTGTATGACACAGTGATGTACTGATATACTTACTATGTGGTCTCAATGTATGGCAATCGCAGTATTCTCATCATATTTGATGCTTGGTTGATTATTAATATATTGATAACATGAGATGTTATGTACTACTACTATTATTATATACGTGCGTTTTATTATGGCCTGACCGACGTAAACACATCTTTAGAATATGCCACCGAGACGTCAAGAACCGCAAATGCCTACCAATCAGGCAGAACTCCAGCAGATCATTGCTGCTGCCATCGCACAATATGCTGCCTCTCAAGGAGGAATGAGTGGAAGCAACTCTAGCAACACTGGCAACAACAACAACCCACCACATGGTAATACTAAGTCATTTAGACATACCATGACCTAATTGGATATCTATAGCAAAGATGCTAATGCCATTCACATGTTATACTGTACATGCAGGATGCACCTACAAACAGTTTTTAGACTGCAAGCCCGTCAACTTTGATGGCACAGGAGGTGCTGTCGCCTTTGTTCGTTGGGCTGAGAAAATTGAATCTGTTCTTCGCATGAGCAAATGCGCACTGGATCAGCAAGTCACCTATATCTCTGGGCTATTCTTGGATGGAGCCCTATCTTGGTGGAATTTGCAAGTACAGACACTTGGTAAAGCTGCTGCCTACGCGCTAACCTGGACCGAACTGAAGGAACTTATGTGCAAAAAGTATTGTTCCCGCGCTGAAATCCAAAGATTGGAAACAGAGTTCTGGCATTTAAAGATGGAAGGTCCAAAGATTTCAGAATACGTTCAGAGGTTCCACGACTTATCGCATGTGGTACCCTACATGGTCACTCCGGAGTTCAAAAGGATTGAACGTTTCATTTGGGGATTAGCTCCTCAAATTATCAGCATGGTAACCTCTTCCAAGCCTGCAACTATTACTGAGGCGATTGATTTAAGCGTGGCTCTCACAGAGGAGGCTATTCGCCTGAACAAGTTTGATGAAGCTGAGCCAAAGAAGAAAGAGACTCATGTGGAGTCAACAGGAGGTAACAAACGGAAGTTTTCAAACTTCAAGCATGGCACTAGCGGTGTGGTTAAGAAAGGGGAATCAAGCATGCCAGCTCAGGTTACAGCTGGTAGTGGGAAGAGAGGAAAAGGATACATGGGCACCCAGCCCAAATGTAATAACTGCCAGCGCCATCATTCTGGCCGTTGTGGGTTGAAGGTTTGTGAAGCATGTGGAAAGACTGGCCACTTGAAGGATTCTTGTTGGGCCACTACTGGCCAGAGAGGCCAGGAAGGTTTTGGGAACAGAAACACTATCCGGGGCGGAAATGGAAATCGCCCACAAGGGAACAATGGAGGTGATGGGAATCGAGTTAACAATGCTAATCAAGCGGGCGCTGTGAATCGTAATCAGAGGAATAATCAAGCTGGTGGAAATGGGCAGAGATCCGGATGCTTCAACTGCGGTGATCTTGGGCATTACAAGAGAAACTGCCCGGAGTTAAATCAAGCTCGTGGTAGAGTATTTAACCTTGAAGCAAGGGACTCGCGCCAGGATCCCAATGTTATCACTGGTACGTTCCCTGTAAACCAACGCTATGCATCCGTTTTATTTGATACTGGCGCCGATTATAGCTTCGTGTCGTTAGAGTTTAAGAATATGCTTGGTTTAGCCGCTAGTAAGTTAGATGTTCCGTACTCGATCGAATTGGCGAATGGAAAGTTGGTAGAAGCCAATGAAGTCGTCAGGGGTTGTGTGATTGAATTGGGAGAGCGTGAGTTTGCTCTGGATCTACTACCAGTCCAGTTGGGAAGCTTCGACGTGGTGGTAGGAATGGATTGGTTATCAGGCAACAAGGCGGAGATAGTTTGTCATGAAAAAGTTGTTCGTATCCCAACCGATGATGGTGAGACCATTGTTGTTCATGGAGAAAAGCGTGAGACGCCGTTGAGGATTATCAGCTGCCTCAAAGCGCGAAAATGTTTACAGAAAGGATGTGCTGCCTTTCTGGCACACATTGTGGATAAGAAAGCTGAAGAGCCGAAAATCGAAGACATCCCTGTCGTGAGGGAATACCCAGAAGTCTTCCCGGAAGACTTGCCTGGATTGCCGCCTCAGAGGCAAGTGGAGTTCCGCATTGACTTAGTTCCAGGCGCCGCGCCTGTGGCTAAGGCACCTTATAGACTTGCTCCGTCTGAGATGCAAGAGCTGTCGACACAACTTCAGGAGTTGTTAGACAAGGGATTTATCCGACCAAGCTTCTCGCCTTGGGGAGCTCCAGTTTTGTTTGTCAAGAAGAAGGACGGTAGTTTTCGGATGTGTATTGATTACCGAGAGTTGAACAAGCTGACGATCAAGAATAGATACCCCTGCCAAGGATCGACGATCTGTTTGACCAGCTGCAAGGTTCAAGCTTTTATTCTAAGATCGATCTTCGATCTGGTTACCATCAGCTAAGGATACAAGAGGAAAGTATCCCGAAGACAGCTTTCAGAACTTGATATGGACACTACGAGTTTCTAGTCATGCTGTTTGGGTTAACAAACGCGCCTGCAGTCTTTATGGATTTGATGAATCTAGTTTGTAAGCCGTACATGGACAAGTTCGTGATAGTGTTCATCGATGACATTTTGATTTATTCAAAGACGAAGGCTGAACACGAGCAGCATTTAAGAGCCATTCTGGAATTGCTGAAGAAGGAACAGCTGTATGCCAAGTTCTCTAAGTGTGAGTTTTGGCTACGAGAGGTGCAGTTCCTTGGGCACGTGGTAAATGGAGATGGAATCCACGTGGATCCAACCAAGATCGAGGCGATTAAGGATTGGGAAACGCCAAAGACGCCAACTGAGATTCGACAATTCTTGGGTTTGGCTGGTTATTATCGAAGGTTCATTGAGAACTTTTCAAAGATCGCTCAACCACTAACGCTCCTCACGCAGAAAGATAAGAAGTTTGATTGGGGAATCAAACAGGAAGAGGCGTTCCAGATATTGAAGGATAAGCTCTGCAACGCGCCAATCTTAGCACTACCGGAAGGTACAGATGATTTTGTGGTATACTGTGACGCCTCACGTCAAGGATTGGGTTGTGTGTTGATGCAACGCCAAAAGGTTATTGCCTACGCGTCACGCCAACTGAAGGTACATGAAAAGAACTATACCACACATGACTTGGAGCTTGGCGCAGTGATTTTTGCTTTAAAGATCTGGAGACACTACCTTTATGGTACGAAGTGCACAATCTTCACAGATCACAAGAGCCTACAGCATATATTCAACCAGAAGGAGTTGAATATGAGGCAAAGACGATGGGTAGAGCTGTTGAATGACTACGACTGCGAGATAAAGTACCATCCAGGGAAGGCGAATGTGGTCGCCGATGCCCTAAGTCGAAAGGAGAGGATCAAGCCCATAAGGGTTAGGGCTTTGGAAATGATAATTCAGACCGATCTGTCCTTGCGCATTCGTGCCAGGCAGAAAGAAGCTCTCAAGGAAAGAAACCTTGAAGAGGAATATCTCCGAGGGATGGAGAAGTTATTGGTACCAAACAGGGAAGGAACATTATGTTTTGAGAAAAGGATTTGGGTTCCTTTGTTTGGAGGTTTAAGGAAGGTTATTTTCGATGAAGCTCACAAATCGCGGTACTCTATCCACCCTGGAGCGGATAAGATGTACCAGGACCTTAAGGATTACTATTGGTGGCCTGGGTTGAAAGGCGATGTTGCTGTTTATGTGAGCAAATGTTTAACTTGCGCTAAGGTCAAAGCGGAATACCAGAAGCCTTCAGGACTTCTGCAACAACCAGAAATTCCCAAGTGGAAGTGGGAACAAATCTCCATGGATTTTATTACGAAGTTGCCAAGGACGCCGAGAGGCCACGACACTATTTGGGTAATAGTGGACCGCTTAATGAAATCAGCGCACTTCTTACCTATCAGAGAGAAAGATAATACGAGCAAGTTGGCCGAAATTTACATGAGAGAAATTGTTACATGCCATGGAGTACCTCTCTTGATCATCTCTGATAGAGACGGAAGGTTCGTATCAAGGATTTGGCAATCCTTCCAAGAAGCTTTCGGCTCACAATTGAATATGAGCACCGCGTTTCACCCGCAGACCGACGGTCAAAGTGAGCGAACGATTCAGACTTTGGAGGACATGCTGAGAGCATGTGTTATGGATTTGGGCGGTAGCTGGGATAAGCATTTGCCTTTGGTTGAATTTTCATACAACAACAGCTACCACACCAGTATTGGTGACGCGCCATTCGAAGCTCTGTATGGACGCAAGTGCAGATCGCCGCTTTGTTGGTCTGACGCCGGCGATAGACAGTTGGTTGGTCCTGATGTAGTCCAGGAAACCACAGATAAGATTGCGCAGAACCGAGATCGCATTAGTGCGGCTCGTGACCGTCAGAAAGCCTACGCGGATCGAAAAAGGAAACCTCAAGAGTTTGAGGTAGGTGATATGGTTTTGTTGAAGGTATCACCCTGGAAGGGTGTGGCACGCTTTGGGAAGCGTGGAAAGTTGAATCCGCGGTATATTGGTCCGTTCAGGATTTTGGAAAGAATTGGGACCGTAGCATACAAGTTGGATCTACCTGCTGAACTGAATGGAGTTCACGATACATTTCATGTATCCAATCTGAAGAAAAGTCCAACGCAAGATACGTTGTCATTCCTACCGACGAAATTCATGTTGACGACACGCTCCACTTCATTGAAGAACCCGTTGAGGTTACGGATTGGAAAGTGAACAAGACCCGCCGGAGCAGTGTCAAGCTCGTCAAGGTTCGTTGGAATGCCAGACATGGTCCTGAATACACCTGGGAACGTCAGGACCGAATGAAAGAGAAATACCCCCACTTATTTCCCAAGAACCCTGCTTCTACAAGCAGAACTTAAAATTTCGGGACGAATTTTTTCTAACGGGGGGAGAATGTGACAACCCTCACTAAACCAGGTATCCGTACGGTTTAATTAATAATTAATTGCTGCTTAATTACTGTGCTTACTTGAAATTACTGATGAACTGCTACTTGATTTCTGATACTTGTATATTCCCGCATCATACTTTACATACCGTCACTACATTATTTACATACTGAACTCTAGTGACAAACATGATGCACAGTAGCACTATGAACGGATAACCTATTGAACATGCTGATAAAGCCAGCATCAGGCAGACACTGCCTCTAAGGCCTGTATGAGCCAGAAAGATTTTACTACACCCATAGTGAGTGTAGGGATACAAGGGTTGTAGAACTGCGTCTCTAGGAATAAGTTACAATGACTGGATGTGCCTAAAACGTACACTAAGCACAAAACACAGCACTTTAATGAACAATTCAGCCTCTGGCTAGCTAATAAAGTGACAAAACATGAGAAAAATATTACTAGACACCTTCCAAAGTGTCGGGAATAAGTTGTGTCATTAAAAATGGTATTAACGATACTTAAAAGCTTTGTTAAGCGCTTTAACGGATTACTATCCAACCGAACAACTGGACTTTACCCGGGACATGAAAATATTGTCATGAACATTATTTATCTTTTTCTGAGCCAGTTAGGGTCCCTGAACACCCTAACACCCGCCATAAAACACTACACACAACTAACCGAGTTAACTACTTAACTAACCTACTTATCTTAACTAGTATCTAACCAATTCAGTTGCAAACGAACTAGAACCCCCCCCCCCATTGAAATCGGCCCCAACTAGGGGAGACAAGCTTTGAATACTTTTGATTTTTATAATCTAAATGTTTAATATCACAAAGACACAAGATCTCTTGGACAATAATCACCCCATTTGTCTATAAGTAGTAAGTAATGGCACATGAGATAATCACAACACATAACACCACTCAAGCTCTCTCTTTCCCTCTCTACACCTCTCGGCCGAACACCCCCCTCCCCTACATCCATTTTTCGGTTGCCATCTTCACATTCCAAGATCATACAAGCTTCAAGGATCACGTATTAGGAGGTTTGGTGCACTCGGAGCTCGAAGGACCTCTTTCTCTAGCTTTTATCCACCTCATTTGCGCTTAGATTCTTCCCTAGCCTCGAGCTAGTGGTATGTCACTTAAAACACTTACTTGAACTATTTTGTAGCGGTTAATATGATGTGTAACGATTAAAACTCGAAATCTTGCAATTTGAAGCTTTAAAGTCTACTAAAAAGCATGTGAAAGATGGATAAAAGATCATGTAATGTGTAAAAGTTGTAGTAATTGAAATTTGTGATTATTTAGACCCGATCTATATTGTGGTAGCTCGGATCATCATTTAACCTGGGTTGGTCATGATCACGAATCATGACATAAGGATCTTTTGAATAGAACAAGGGTTAAAAGGTGAAACTCTACCACACGCGAATCATGAACTTGTGTAAAAGTGTTTTACTTGTGAAATAGTATTTAAAACTAGCAGATCTACGTATCTGCAGGTGGTATTTTCAAAGAGCCACGCATCACAGAAATCATGTTTTCTAAAAACGGATCTTACACTTACAAGTATGATTTTTAGAACACACAAGTGTGTAAGCACTTGTGTAACACAAAAAGTTTCGGCAAAATAACAATTTTTGTAAAAATGACGATAAGTTGTAAAGACGGATTTTCTCTAAAAACGAGGTTTTTACGAGATCGAATTACTTTATATGAAGATCCACTAAATATAAGAGGATTTACACTATAATTTTGGAAAAACTACAAGTTCATGTGATTTATGCGATTTACATACTTGTTAACTAGTTTGTTGTGATGAAAGTTGTTTTGATCAAATAAAGAAGTTGTTGAATTGTTTTGTAAAAGAAAATGATACGCCTGAAAGCGTGGTCACCTCCAGTTACAGAGGAAACTCTGGCGATATTTTTCTAAAAACCTAACACTTAGAATCATTTTCACTATAAGTGTTAGAAATACTTTTCGACGTGTTTTCAAAATATAAGTTTCGCCACGGCTTTATTTACAAATATCGGAGGTGGGATTTTCACAAAATTAAACGTGATAAATATATATTTATTTAGTAAATATATTTTCTCACAACATTATTTGTCACTATTTTGTGAAGTGTATAAATATTATTTTTAGAGTAAAAATAATATTTACGAACGTTAACAAATCCAAAATAATACGAACGCTTTCACAATAAATATATAAGTTACATCGGTAATTATTATTACCACTCGATCGTTAAAACGTAACTTACGCATTATACGGAAATATTTATGAACACGTAGTTTTGTCGACGTATTATTTTTGGGGAAATTATGTGAAATGAAAATATAATATTTTTGAGAAAAATATTTATATTTTGAAGTTGGAAATAAATATATATTAAGTAAGACTTAATAATATATTTCGAGCACACATGTATTAATCCCCCATCCTTGGGAAGGAAATAATTACCAAGTATGCACAGAAAGTAAACACGAAATAGTTGTCTAACTATTTCCCAAGAACTTAAACCATAAAGCTAAGGCACGGCCGTCCGTCTAATAGAGTTAGTACATGTAGGTCGTTGCTCAGCTGCGTGATTTGGAGTATACTTGGTAGAGACGCACCGACTGTGAGTTAATGTCCCCCCTTTTCTCTTAACTGTTTTCAGTTTTCTAAACTGCGGGGGTGAAATACATGTTACTTTGATTATGAATACTTTATACATGGTATGGTTAGCGTAAGGAGGGTTACTATTTAGATCATGTGAATGGGTAGGCGGAAACTTGAGGTCATTAATCCTCAGGGTAGGACCGAGGGGCAGGAGCGATAGATCTATTTGGGTGTAGCGAGCCCAGTCCCAGGCCCAGCATAACGGACCTCGGGATGACTTTATACCCGGCGCATAAATCTGCTAGGTTTGAGCCTTCCTACTTGCATTTCACACATATCAATGGCCTTGCAAACCATTGGTGATCTCTTTTTCCTTATTTGCTACATACCAGGATTTTGATAAATACAAAGGTTTTATACTCACTTACACATGAACTCGCTCAACATTATTGTTGATTTTTCAACTTACATGTATTTCAGGGAATTAAAGGATCTGGCACGGTATGGCACGTTTTCCCGCTGCACTAGTACGAGGTCATCCGGGGTTTAGGGAATGTGACTCTTTCCTGGACAAGTCACAGTCCTTAAACTGTGTTTATATCATGTTTGTGTTGTTGAACAATGTTATGGTTGTTAGGGTGTTTTCCCATTAAGACAATGGCATTGTATTTGGTTTTTAAAAACTTAATGGAGGATCTTGCATGTTTTTAATTCATATAGCTTTGTTATGATTAAGCTATGGTATTAAGAAGTCACACCAAATTAACCACGCTTCCGCAAAGCCAGGGTGTGACAGATTAGTGGGTATTAATCATTGAAACAAGATAACCAAACTCAGCCCAAAGGCTGGTTATATTCTTTTTTTTTAACATTATAAGATTTATATTTGTTGATTATATTATCTATTTATGATGTGACAAAGTTTATTTAACATGTACAAAGCCTATTATGTGAAATAAATATGTTTTAAGTGAATTAAGTAGAAGAAGACATGTAATTGACTAATACGGAGCAAAATAGAAGAAATGTGATTGACTAATACGCAACAAAGTAGAAGAAGACATGTGATTGACTTATACGCAACAATGTAGAAGAAGACATGTGATTAACAACTTTTATACATATTCAAGACTTTTATTGAATTAAATATTTTTACTCCAATACTTCTGCTGCATTATTATTTGTGATACTGTTATCCAATCGTCATGACCCATTCGGGCCCACCGGAAATTGGGGTGTGACATGGGCGATTGGTGACAGTGGCGGATCATTTAGCCACATTTTGTGGGTTCCTAGGAACCCAATCATTTTGGAAAAAAAATAGTGAGAATTAGTGAAAACATTGTATGATTTGGAAAAAATTGTGATAATCTATTAAAAGGAACTCATTAGAAAAAAATTCTAAATACACCACTGATTGGTGAAGCCTGACCCGGCTCCCACTCTGTGTCCCCAAAAGAGGCCTATTTTTATGTGCTCACCCTCTATTCTATTTTCATATGATGATACCATGAACATGATATATTGAAGTCTGCAAGAAAGAATATGAATAATATGTATTACAAAAACATGACAAAAAAAAAGACTTACGACGATACGTAAACTAGCATGTAAACACACACATCTATATACTTTAAAGTGAAGCATACAAAAGTGTATATATCATTTTGTGTAACATGTGGCTTTGTATTCTTATTGGGCATAAAGACTCATACATATGTAAAAGTAGATATGTAACTAAGAACTATTTCGCGTATATTCTAAGATGACTAGTAGAACACAACTATAAAAAAAATATCTAATTTTATGATATTATGGTATGCTTTGGATCAGATTTAATAACTTAGCTCTTATATATAAAGTTATACCATAGAACCTTAACTGATCTCTTATGTTTTTAATTGTATGGGGAAATTTGATTTAACGACTAAAACAAATATATGAATTCATTAATCTCTCACTCGGTGTCCAACATTTAAAAACAATAAACTTCATTGTATATATAGACACATAGAAATTCATTTGAGCCGCACCCGATGGCATTGGCAACGCATGTGTTATTTTTAAACGGGTATTCACTTGTTACAATTCACGTGGTCCTATAAACGAGACAAATTAGGCATCAATTTGCTTGTTACAAACAACTCTTGTGGACCTATAAACGACACATTAGAGTTTTCAACATTCATTTAATAAGGAAGTAAGTACAAGAATGGGTTGTCAACTTTTCATTCTCATATGTCTAAAGTCACACTTACAAAGTGTATAAAAGTGGGGGCACTCATCTAGCAACTCACAACATCATAAGTATTCACACCATCAATCAATAAGAGAGTGTCACGTTATTTAAGCCAATCCAACTCAACCCAACTCAAACAAGAGAGGGCACCTACCCAGTTCAACCCTCTACTCACTCCCCATTTCAACAGTCACCCACAACTCTCCACTCACCTTGCTTCGGGTTGTACAACTCACCGTCCGTACTCAATCCCCCTACTTGGGTACTTGGTTGTGCGGGGTGTACCCACACCAACTCGGGGCTTTCTGAGCAACGAACCCCTTCCACCCTAAATGGATTTTCAACTTTCGTTCTATGATTTCTTGTAAATTTGAGGCCGACTCGTTTATTTTTAAAAAAGTTCGAGCTTAGTTAATACCCGGGTTCAGCTTTGACGCACTCGTTTACGCACGAATATGACTTTATATTTATTGGATTTTGTTAATTTAGAGTTATATTAATTGTGTAATTATATATTATAGTAAACTTTTATATGTATATAACAATAAACTCGTGAATTTAATCAAACTCGATGGATCAAACTTGTTTATTAAAAGATTTTTAATTTAAGTTTGCGTTATTTTGATTCAAGCTATTAACAAGTTAACTTTAATGGCTTAAAAACATCTATGGTAGTTTACACCTCTACTCTAACATTTGACTCGGTATAGTTTACAATATAAAAAATAAGGCAACTTCATTTTTAACAAAATTTATATCGAAATTTTAATAACAATAAATAAAATACAACTACGTATTTAGTTTTTCTCTTTGAATTAAGAAGCGCAAGTTATTAGTATCATAAAATCATCTTTGGTAGTTTACACCTGTATTCTAACATTTGACACGGTATCCTTTACGATACCAAAAATAAGACAACTTCATTTTCAATAAATTTAATATCAAAATTTTAAGGAAAAAAATTAAGCATAACTGCGTATTTAGTTTTTTTCTTAGAATAAGAAACGCAAGTTATTAGAGAAAACTAAACCTAAATGATATATGAGAAACTATTATAATATTAAATGAGTTAAAGTGCATATTGTGTGTCACATTGCTTATGATACTAATTATAAGTTTAATATTTAAAACATGATCCAATTTAAATTTGTTACACTTTACATGAAATCACAAATAAATCATACAAAATACAAATTTATCACTATAAAATACAATCCAAATAATTAATCGAACGTGTGTCCTATGTGTAATTGTCTTCAACTCTCCCTCATATTCGTGTAACTGTATTATGTGTAAAAAAAAAAGTTTTTAGGTCAACATAAAGTTTGTGAATAAATCTAAATTTTAAATGAAAACTTTGCCTTATTATTTGATATATTTGATCTAAAAATCATTTAAAAAGATATATATTTTAACATGCAATTTCATGCTTTGTAGAAACATCCATAATCACCACGACCAGCAAAATCACAATATAGACACAATAGAAACAATGAGATTCAAGCCCTGAAGAGGGAATCTGCGAAACAATGATGGCGATACCAAGTTTTACCAAGAGGGAATTAAGCCCCGAAGAGATTCAAGTCCCGAAGAGGGAATCAAGGAAAGAGAATTTCCACCCAAGTCTTACCAACCTTGGGTGTTTTCAACTCTTGTTCAGTTGGGTTATATGTTGCTTTCTTTGTTGCATAGAAATCTTTAACCCCTTTTACTTTCCCATCAATCATTTTCCCAAAAATTTTCTTAACATTTCCATTGAATGTCTTCTCAATATCAAATTCCTTCTGATCAGCAAAGAATTGATTTGAGATCCTCAACTTTACCAACTTTTTGCTTAATATTTTCAAACTTCAGAGATGGAAATTTAACATCATCTACTAAAGGCACATATTTTACCTCTTTTACTTCAACCTATGGCTCTTCTGATTTTGTGGAATCAGGTTCATCGCCGACTTTCTTAACAACCCACACTTGGTTGTCTTTAGCTTTCTTTTTGTAAAAATTTTTCTTTGAACTCTCACCAACTTCATAAGTAGAATTTTCAAAAGTTTTGAACTCTTTAGTTGGTGGTTCAACATCGACAACTTTTTCTTTCAATTTTTCTGGTACTCCCTGTTTTGATTTTGTCATTTGAGGACAAGTTGATGCAATGTGACCACCTTCATTGCATTTGAAACAGGTTCGAGTGTCTATTCTGTGAAAAACTCCAGTTCCTTTTCTTTTCATCTCAGCAAAAAACTCCTGGTTTGATTGTCTCCAGAACAGTTTCTTCTGTTCTTCTTCTGCACTTCCTCCTGAAACAAATTTTGTGTTTGTCTTAGAAATTTTATCATTTTTAGAATTTTCAGGTGGAATAAAACCTAATCCTTTCGTTTTGTAGCTACCATTATGGTTTGGTTTCTTTTGAAAACCAGAACCAGAATTGTAACCCTTTTTCTTGTTTAATCGCTGTTGAACTCTTGAAGTGTATTTTTTAGGTTTTCCAGTAAGATTTAAATCTTTTATTTCAGAAATATTGATTTCTGTCATTTTGAAAACTTTTTTGATCATTTCAAATCTAACACTTCTTATTGGAAACTCTTTGTCAGAATATAATTTGTCCGAATCATTTAAAGTGTATGCTACTTCAAATGTTTCATCATCCAAATTTGATTTTGATAACAAAAACTCTTTACTGTAAGCCCGTTTAACCGTCGGTTTTGAACTCTTGACTGATGAACTTGACCCTCCAGACTCAGACTTTGACTCAAACTCCTCATCAGTATCCAACACGTGATCGACCACCTTTTTTATTAACTCAGACTCATGATCAGTGTCAGACGATGTGAAAGTGACGTCAATGTTTTCTGGTAATTCATCAGTTGTATCGGTTTTTAGCTTTATATTGACTGCTTTTTGAACTTGCTCCTCATTTGGTTTTCTGGGAGAATAACCTTCCCATATCGGAGGCGGACACTTGTTATAGTTAACAGTCGGTTTCTTACCAGTATCCTTCTTCTTTGACTTCTCATCCTTGAATGCTTCGAAACCTGCAATAGGATAAATTCGATCAATAAGATAATCAGAACTGGAATAACTTTGTAATAAACGTCTGATCCTCTCATTTTCAATTTTCTCAGACTCCAACTCTTGCTTCAGCTTAGCATTTTCTTCAATGTAATGATTTATAGCTTTTTGCTTCGACATCATCGTTGCGTTCATCATGGTCAAAGCGTCTTCTCTCTCAGAATTTGTCTTTTGAAGACCGGTTACTGTTCTATTCAAAACATCATAAGATTCCTTCACGTAGTTGAGATTGAACAGTAATTGTTCTTTCATTTTCTCAAACTTGGTCAACTTTTCATCTTTAGCTGCACAATCTTTGCAAGGTTCCAAGCACTTCAAGCAAGGCTTGATGACCTCCACAATCTTTTCAACTTCTATAATCTTTTCAGATTCAACAACCTTTTCTGATTCAGTCACCTTCTTAGCATCAACAATCTCCTCAACAGCAACTTTAACTTCTTCATATTGAACACTCTCATCTTCTTCAGCATCACTCTCAGACTTCATTTCTTTTTGTTCTTTTGCAGCTCTTCTCTCCTTCAGTTTTTTCAAGCGATCTGCAAAATAAAAATGAAAACTTTCAGGAGAGAGATGAGATTTTGCAACATTAATATGTTTTTCTTCTTCATCATCACTGTTGTCATCAGTTGGAGATTGATCGAACTCTACTGATTTTTCAGAACCATCATCCGAAGAACCAGAATCAGATGGTGTTTGATCAAAAACAATTTCTTTTTCAGAACTATCATCTGAAATTTGTGAGCTTTCATCAGATGAAACAGACTTTTCCTCTTCATTCTTCACGCTTTCACCAATAGATTTCATCCACTCGGTAAACATATCTGGTTCTTTCACAATCTTGGCAATGAAAGCTTTAAACTCTCCCTTTTCATCAGTAAACATATCCCAGCTAAAACCTTCAGGCAATCTTTCATCATCCTGAATGTTCCAGTTAAAGTTTTCTTGATTCCCCAGACATGCTCTCTTTGAATCCTCTATCACTTTTCTACCATGAGCCACTTGTGGTTCTTGCTGTTGCTGTTGACCGACTTGTTGATAAATGGCTTTCCGGTAGTAATCATCTTTTCCGAACGGATTCTTCACATCATTAGTTTCTCTGTTCTTGCATTCCCTCTTGAAATGACCTTTCTCCCTGCATCGAAAACAAGTAACTTTAGATTTATCAAAACCTAAAGTAGAAATATGTGCATCAAGAAAGTCATTTCTTCCAGTAATCAGTTTAAACTTTTCAGCTCTTCTCAGAACACTAGCTAGACACCATTTGATGTCCATTAGCTCCATCTCTTCAGCTTCTATCTGATCGTAATCCTCCTTTGTAAGCATAGGATTCCCAATTCTCCCTGCAGCCAACCCTTCATAGGAGAGTAACACAGAACCAAGTAATGCCATGTGATCTTTTGCAACCTCTTCAGAAAAGCTTTGACCATCTGGAAGATTCAATGCTATGTTGCACTGTATCACATAACCATTTCCCGTTTTTGTGCTTTGAGAATGAAAACCTTCAGATGAATTCTTGGGATTAATACTCGGATATGAAGAAAATCCGCTGCTTTTGTTTGAACTCTGATCAACATTTTCAGATGAATCTCCAGCACTAAATGCAGTTTGGATTTTCGGGCTTCTTTCAACTTCTGGAACACTGCCTTTGTAGTACATTTTCACGTCTTGTTGACCACTCGGACTGTTCGTCCTTGCAATCTTTTGCTGTTCCAAATCTTGACCCTCAATCTTCTCAATAAACTGAGAAATCGTCAACCCATCATATACCCCAGTGTTCTTCAGAATCATCAAATAAGTTCCCCACTCTTTCTGTGGCAAAGCATCAGCTAACTTGTCCACCCACTCTTCACGATCTTTTGTTATGCTCAGCATCGACATGGATCGCACTAAGTGGCAGTATCTTTCAATTAGCTTCTTTGTATCTTCCCCGGGCAAAATCGTGAATAGATCAAATTCTTTCTTAAGCAATGCCTTTTTGCTTTTAATCATGTGTTCACTACCCTCAAACTTGACTCTAAGAGCATCCCAGATTGATTTTGAAGTTTTGTCGTGCTGAAGCAGTATGAAGATGTCTTCTTTGATAGCTTGCTGAATAGACTGATCATCATTTTTTCAGCTCTATACATTTCACGTTCTTTGTCATTGAACTCTGAGATTTCTTTTTCAATTTGCAATTCGGTACGAGGTAGCACATATCTCTTCAAAATACACTCCCATGATCTCAGATGATTAGCTTGTACCCAGTTTTCGAACCTATCTTTCCATCCGTAATATTCCTCAATGCTCATTAGCTTCGGGGGTTTTTGGGTAGTTCCGTTTCGTTTTCCAAATTCATGTTTTGAGCAATGACAGCCGGAGTTGATGGAGTAGCAAATGCGTTGTAGAAATCTTTATCCATGATGAAATCAAATTCAAGCGAAATATCTTTCAAACACCTGTTCAAGCGAAATCACTGAAAAAGACAACTTCAAGCAAGATCAGTAGTTTCAAGCGGAATAAGAAATCTAAGTAAAATGATATGATTTCGCTTGAAATTCAAGTGGAATAAGACCTTTCGAGCGGAATCAGGTATTTCAAGCGAAAACACTGATTTCGCTTGAAAAATTTCAAGCGGAATAGGTCCTATGAAGCGGAATCAATACAGTCTCCAGCGAAATAACAGATTTCGCTTGAAATCTTCAAGTGAAACAAGGCCAATTCGAGCGGAATCACAGCTTCTCGTTCAAGCGGAATCACTTTGCAAGTCCATTTTTACCATTTTTAAGCTGAATTTTAATGTGAAACTTTCAAGGGTTTGTTAATATGCAATTTTATACAATCTGTGAAAAATTGATCTGATTTTAATCGTTAAAACTTTTTCGAATGAAGAAAGAATGTGTAGAGGTAAGAAAATGCAATGAAAATCAGCTGTAATCTGCAGAACTCCCCCTCCTGAGCTCTGATACCAATTGTAGGATCGTGTATTTGACCCGAATGAGTCGATCAGAGAAGTTTTGATCAGTTTCAGGTGCGGAAAACAAGAAACTGACTTAGATACAGCTTGTTCTTCACTTAAATCACTGATTTGATTGATTTAACAACAATTACAGTCAAAAATCACACCGGCAGCACTTCGGAATGAAAATCCGGAAAGTTCACAACTGATTTCGCTTGGGAGAGAAATGACCTATATATAGTGTTGAGATTTCGCTTGAAATAGTTTCAAGCGAAATCGGACATGATGAGATTCCGCTTGAAATTGACCTAAGTCATTTCAAGCGAAATCACTCCCTTCAAGCGAAATCACTTCTATTACACACTTAAACATCCTATTTTTCGATCTACGAGCCCTGATTTAACCTATCTAGACTAAGACTCGATACAAGACGAAGTCGACAGATGCATGCACTAACAAAATTAAATAACACTCTGCATTGACGAATTCATTTTAGTTCATTTAGAGTAGCCCCTATCACTCCTATACTATAAAAAATGACAATGAAACCATCAATTTCGTTTATTGATTATCTTAATTTTCTCTTCCTTTATCATGTCACTATTCATAGGTTACATCCTATTTTTCACTGCCGTCCGATCGGACAGGCTGTCCGATCTTTATCATGTCACTATCCATAAGTTGCATTTAAGTCCTATTACTTTGTTTTTAACGACAAATCCGGATCACTAACAGACCATTAGAGTATCATCGTGTCATCAGTGGAATTACATGATCATATCCATCTCTACAAGGTAATAATGCGTGCACACCAATTCAGGAGAAAACCCAATATATATGGGAAAAACCCTCTTCTGATAATCGAGCCCATGATCTAATGGACCTTAAGCCTAATCCAACCCCCAAGATGTCACTAGGCTATAATGTTATGGTCATTTAAGTCCTATTAAATACACCTATGTATGACTATTTATTATTAAATACACCTATCTATGACTATTTATTATTAAAAAATGTAATAAATTTTATGTGATGATTCATTAAATTCTCAAAAAAAAAAAGAAAAAACAAAAACAAAATAGCATAATCTCTTAAATCACAATCCTAATGCACGTATACTTTATTGATAAGAGATCATGTACAAGAGAGAATTCTTGTACGAAGTGTAGGAGACAAGCTTAACCATTGATCTTGGAGATCAATGGCTCAAAACTAGGCAATGGCATTTTCGTAAATATAAAGTTAAAACAATTGAAGAAACAAACAGAGAAAGGGTATACTGGTCCTTTCTCATTTGAACTCTTTCCCCCTTTGATTTTCAAACGACTATAACTTTTTTCAGACATTAATATTTTAAGAAAAAATTACACCGTATTAACGAGCATTTCATTCTCTTTAATTTGAGCAGCCTATTGCTATAGTTTTTTTTTTTAAAATACATGATTTTGAATACTCATTACGTGATTACATGATTTTGAATACCCAGCACATGATTACGTGATTACGAATACGGATTAAGTGATTACGTAATTAAGTAACAATAGTTGACTATGTATTATTAAGTGTGTCACACCCCAACCGATGGCGGAAACATCAGAGTGAGACGAACGAGATTGCTCGAGACTTCATAACGCTAAATGTGACAAGTATTTAATAAATGATTTCATTTCATTGCTAATATCAAGTACATTGTTTGAAATTGAAATACAGCAAGTTTGAAACAAACAAATTACAACAATTATCGAATGACTAAACTAATAAACACGAATTTAAATTTAGTGCATTTCTAGGCATCCTACTAAGTTCCGTGCATCATCATCACTATAATCATGCAACATGTATTAAAGTATAGTTCAATACAAAAGTATTGACGAGTATACACGTTTCAAGTACTAGCATATAAGTATAAAGTTTGAACAATCCACATAGCAAACTTAGTTATCAAGATTAACGTATAACCTGGCATGTGAATAAACAAGTCAACCCAAAGTTTACGCAAGTATGAATAAATGAATGACTTAACATGACCTCACAGACACGGGCGGTGCGTTACTCCTATAGCGCTATACATGTTAAGGGTAGGCTCGTACGAAGTTGTATGTGGTTTCATGGGTCCTAGTTTGCCCATTAGAATCATCAACGAGAGACTTAGATTCGTAGATAAAGTAGCCTAAGTTAATGACGAATAACCATAAACCGATTATCATCACAAAGTTGGCCATGTTCCTATATGTACATATAGTTATATAGCTATATAATGATCCTAAAACTAGGTCCATCATTGATTGTCATAGAAGTCAAGCATGGAGGATTAACCTCGTTATATGATTCACCACTACACAAATCATCACAAGGATGATTCGAAGGGTCATGAATAATAAAAATAAAACTAACTAATACATTCTCACGTAGCCAAGTAAATCCTAACCCAGGTGAACTACCACGACATGGAAAGAGTTAACGAAGTGTTAGAGGCTAGGCGGGGTTATGTTACTTTGATACTTGGAAGCCACTTGAGTGTTCATACACAAGGTTCACAAATGAGGTAGTGGAACTAGATTGGAAAGCCAAAGCTCCCGCGGTTCACACTTTTACAAGTCACAAGTTCAAGCATATGGATGGTGAATCGTGATTGTTTTCAACACTTGGATTATACTTTGTATGAACTTAAAGTAAAGAGTTTTGAACTCATAACTTGGTGGAAATAAACCTCAACACAAACCCACAACCATAGACTAAGTTGTGAGCTTGGTGGGTGCAAGATTTCACCAAGTTTTAACAAAGAAAAAGAAGATACATGAACATTGTACAAAACAGAAAATAAGTCTTACTTTGGACCTCAAATATGGTGAGGTTTCACCTTAGTTTGCCATGGCAAACTTGTGAAAACTTCCCTAGAGGTTATCCAACTAAGATAGAAGAAGAAACAAGCAAGAATGAATGAAGAAGTGAGCTATAACTCACTTTAAAACCATGAAACTTTCTTCTCAAAATCAGAATTTGTGAGAGTTCGTTAGCGGATTTGAGTGTGTTTGTGGAGTTTGGAAAGTGAAAATGAGTGTTAGAATGGTGGTATTTATAGTGGGGGATTAGGGTTAGGAGTTAAAAGTTTTTTAGATGAATTTAGGTGGGAGATATGAGTGAAAATGGATCAATCCCGTAACTAAAAACAACATTCTACAGATTATGGGTTTTCATGGGCCGCGATAGACAGGGCCTAGGGTATCGCGTCCCGTGAAAACCCACTTTATCAGCACCAAGTTTGATTTATTGCATTTTGGCCCCTGAACTTTGATATTCTTATTTTTTTATGCTAGAAACTCATAATTAAGCATGTTTTTAGGTATTCTAAGTGTATCAAAGTAGGGTATGAGTGTAATGCACATATAATTATTAATTTCAAGTATTTCAAGTGTCGGGGTTTTTTTTTTATAAAAACGTGTATTTAACGATTGAATGCATGTAAGACAAGTATTTATAAAGTATGGGTCTTAGTACGATAAAAGCCTCGAATTACAAAGTTGAAAATGAAATACGAATATGATACGAATACAAGTTTCTATAAATAGAAATACGCTTACATTTTCTAAATAAGGAAAGTACAAAAAGCGAGGCGTTATAGTCTCCTTTACTTTAGGAAATTTCGTCCCGAAAGTTATTCAAGAGGAAAACTTTGGAAAAAGGCATTTTGGTTAAAACGGTTGACTAAAATCGCAATTTTTGAAGTTTGAAGTCTATGAGGAATCTATGTAGAGGCGTGTTAGAATGCATGAAAATTCTTGAGGGATGAAAATGTAGGTTTGTAAAAGTAGTTAGTTTGACTAAGGTGATTTGAGGCATCAATCGTAAGTATTAGTAAAATGTGCATGTGTGTGTATAGGCAAAGTGAGTTTGAACAAGTTCAAATAAATCAATGGGAGAAGTGTTTTAAAACGATGCTACCTAAGAATAAAAGTTTTCGTATAAACTAGTATATATTTCGTTGAAAAGTGCGGCCCGCATCGTAGGTTGTAAGAAAGTTTTATCAGTTTTAAGGCGTATTTGTAAAATAACATGCTTGTAGAAAATTGCTAATTGGTGAGGAACGGGAAGGATAGGAATTTATGAAAAAGGTTTTGGTGGTAATGGGCCGACTAAGTTTGAGCGTAAATAAGAATGGAAGATAGTTTTAATAAGTAAGGAAGTATTTGATAGGATTGGAACAGTGAGGGTATTCGTGAAAAGGTTGAACGTTTAGGCCAATTTATTGTAAATACGGTTTGGGAAAATGTCTAAAGAATAATTGGGAATAATCGTGGTATGTGAGGAAATGAACGATTCAGTAGCTGATTGAAAGGGTATGATTATCGGATATAATGGGAATATGAAGTGTTGAGGATGAGGTTTCGTCATGGATAATCGGATGTCATGCGTTTAGTAGTGCGTTTGTGAGTTACTAAAGTTTGTGTATTCGTGTTTAAATAAGGTCGGGAAAAACACCGAATTTCTCATGGTACGTTTTATGAAAGTTTGATAATATGGTAAAAACACTTATATATAGGTCGTACCAGCGGCGTATCCACCATGTTCTAATTG
Source organism: Helianthus annuus (assembly GCF_002127325.2). Lineage (NCBI taxonomy): Eukaryota > Viridiplantae > Streptophyta > Magnoliopsida > Asterales > Asteraceae > Helianthus > Helianthus annuus. The sequence continues at coordinate 158,497,840 of NC_035434.2, read as the reverse complement.
TGTTACATCCATTTCGTTATTCGATGTCATGTTATGTTTCGTGTTTTACCATACACAGTAGAACACCCTATGGTTTTCATGCGTCTACCACTATAATCCCGTGTGCACCCGCGATTATATTGGCCGTTGCATGATCCGCATAGTTTGTACTAGTAGTGTATGAGTCAGGGTATGTAGTAACAGTAAAGTGAGAATATGTGCGTGTGATAGCGTATAAAAATTTAGTATGTAAGCATGATTATGTTTAAGTATGTATGTAACCAATGTAAGAGAACCACTCGGGTTATGCTCACGTGTAGGTGCGAATGTATGAGTATGAGTATAAGTATAAGTATGAATGATGATGCTTGCGTATATAATATAAATTGGAATACAACGAATTTAAGCATATAAAATGGTCAAGAAATTTTGAGTATGTAAAACGAATGATATGTGTGAGATTGTCGTGAAGTATCGACTAAAACGTGTACGATGATATGAATGTATAGTTGTTTGAGTAAATCATTGCGTTTATCGAATCAAAATAGATTGAGTTTGTCGGGAGTGGAGAATCAAGTTTGTAAATCTCGAGAGAATATGTATATATTTGTTATGCGAGATGTGTTTTGTACGAAGAAATACTACTTTTGTAAATCTCGGTTCCTATGAAGTCTGCTTGCCCACGTGTTTGGAATTGTGTGTTTAGCGGTGTCTGAAAGATTTTTGAAAACAATGAGTTTGCTTCATTTAAAGTATTTTGTATTAAAATACGAAGAGTTGTGTTTCAGAAATTTTCTTAAAATCTTTGGTGTTTGAAAAGAATTTTAGCAAAATGAACTTAGTGATTTTAAAAAAAGAGTTTTAGCAAAATGATCTTATAACATCTATAAGATTTCATAAGCATGTGAGAAAAAGTTGGTTTGGTTCTTGATTGAGAACAAATGTCTTTAGTATAACGTGTTGGATATGGATTTTGTGGGCAAGAGATTGATTAGACCGACTAGGTTGATAGGTAGTATTTCATAAAATTTTGAAAATTGGGTAATAAAACATTTAAGGTACGATTTGGAATTCCGTGTATGAGATTTATGTAAAATAGATTGTAGGGTAAGAAATGCATTTGATAAAACAACGAGATTTGAGATTTTTGCATAAGTAGAAAGTACAAAGGATAAAAGATTTAAGTGTAGGACTCGATCGTGTGGTTGGCATGATAAAGTTTCATTGAAAAGAAAAAGGGGAGTTGGTATCGATCACCAAGGTAAGGGAATCACCCCTAGCCCATTGGTGAAATCGTTTTAAGAAGGGAAGGAGCGGAGCTAATCGTCAAGGTAAGGGAATCACTCCTATCTTGATGATATATCTCCATTTTGGGATTATGAGTAGTGCAAATCTTGTTGGTGATGTTTTTGAAATCATGCATATAAATAATGTATATGTATATGAAAAAAGATTAGTATGATGTGTGTGTAACCATGGTGAAAATAATTCGAATTTTGAAAAGGAGAGTTTGTATCTTGATGAGCGTAAAATTGATACTAGAAAAATGGAGGTTTCATTAAAACTTGGATTGTTCCAAAACGGAACTTTGACTAAACCAAAGTGGTCGAACGTTCTTTTGAGTTTGGGAAGCATGCTTTGGCCTAATAGGTAGAATCCTCTCGCCGAAATTTCGATTAACAGTATTCACCCTTCCGGCTACTACATGCCCCTAATCAATCGAAAGTTCAAGACTTGGCGGGATTTTGAAAATCGATGAGTGGGACTAGTTGACAAGATGCGGGTTTCTCCCCTAACTTGACAACCTTGTACCCTAAGTGTGGTTAGTACTCGTCGGGTCAAGAAAGTTAATTTCCGACACATTCACAAGGGTCCACTAGAGTTTGAATTGGAAATTTTCCAATGAGGTGAGGATTTCACTTCTAACTTGATGGCGAAATCTCGTGCAAAAACGAATAAGCGGATTGAGAGTCGTTCACCAAATTGTGGGTTTCACGCCTATTTTGGTGAAGTCTTCTCGTTTGTATAATATAAATGTTTTCATGTTTTAACATAATCGTGTAAAGTTGCCTTAGGAAAGGCATATGTTTTGAAATAGTAAAATAGTTTTGAGAATTTAGCACGTAAATCAAGTATGGTCAAGTATGGTGCTTAACTATAGACTAGATCAAAAGCATGGGAATTTTCCTAATTCCCTATAGTTATGGCTTTGATACCAATCTGTCACCCCTAACCAATGGTGGAAACATCGGAGTGAGACGAACGAGATTGCTCGTGACTTCATAACACTAAATGTGACAAGTATTTAATAAACGATTTCATTTCATTGCTAATATCAAGTACATTGTTTGAAATTGAAATATAACAAGTTTGAAACGAACAAATTACAACAATTATCGAATGACTAAGCTAATAAACATGAATTTAAATTTGATGCGTTTCTAGGCATCCTACTAAGTTCCGTGCATCATCATCATTATAATCCTGCAACATGTATTAAAGTATAGTTCAATACAAAAGTATTGGCGAGTATACAAGTTTCGAGTACTAGCATATAAGTATAAAAGTTTGAACAATCCACATAGTAAACTTAGTTATCAAGATTAATGTATAAACTGGTATGTGAATAAACAAGTCAACCCAAAGTTTACGCAAGTATGAATGAATGACTTAACATGACCTCACGAACATGGGCGGTGCGTTACCCCTATAGCGCTATACATGTTAAGGGTAGGCTCGTACGACGTTAATGACAAGTTTATCACAAAAAGAATAAACCCAGAACAACGAATCAAGTATAACGTATTAGCATGCACATATTTGATTGTTTGTATGATTGGATAAAAGTATGTATGTTGAGTGTGTTTTGTATATGTACACATATTGCACCCAAAAAATGTGAAAACGGTAAAAAGGGCGTCGAGTATACTCACAATTTTTGCAAAACGCTTTCCGATTATCCGTGAGTGACGAGTTGTTTGTGAATAAGGAATCATAGATAAGGTTATACGGTGTTTATGGAGTAGTTAGGTTCGGGATTTAGAATTTGAGTACAAAAGTATATTATGCATAAAAGTATATCTAGTCTAAGTACTCGTTTTTGACACTAAGTTGTATGTGGTTTCATGGGTCCTAGTTTGCCCATTAGAATCATCAACGAGAGACTTAGATTCGTAGATAAACTAGCCTAAGTTTATGACGAATAACCATAAACCGATTATCATCACCTAGTTGGCCCTGTTCATATATGTACATATAGTTATATAGCTATATAATGATCCTAAAACTAGGTCCATCATTGATTGTCATAGAAGTCAAGCATGGAGGATTAATCTCGTTATATGATTTACCACTACACAAATCATCACAAGGATGATTCGGAGGGTCATGAATAAACAAAATAAAACTAACTAATACATTCTCAAGTAGCCAAGTAAATCCTAACCCCGGGTGAACCACCACGACATGGAAATAGTTAACTAAGTGTCGGAGGCTAGGCGGGGTTATGTTACTTTGATACTAGGAAGCCACTTGAGTGTTCATACACAAGGTTCACAAATGAGGTAGTGGAACTAGATTGGAAAGCCAAAGCTCCCACGGTTCACACTTTTACAAGTCACACGTTCAACCATATGGAAGATGATGAATCGTGATTGTTTTCAACACTTGGATTATACTATGTATGAACTTAAAGTAAAGAGTTTTGAACTCATAACTTGGTGGAAATCAACCTCAACACAAACCCACAACCATAGACTAAGTTGTGAGCTTGGTGGGTGCAAGATTTCACCAAGTTTTAGCAAAGAAAAAGAAGATACATGAACATTGTACAAAATAGAAAATAAGTCTTACTTTGGACCTCAAATATGATGAGGTGTCACCTTATTTTGCCATGGCAAACTTGTGAAACCTTCCTAGAGGTTATCTAAGTAAGATAGAAGAAGAAACAAGCAAGAATGAGTGAAGAAGTGAGCTAGAACTCACTTTAAAACCTTGAAACTTTCTGCTCAAAATCATAATTTGTGAGAGTTCTTGAGAGGATTTGAGAGTGTTTGTGGAGTTTAGAAAGAGAAAATGAGTGTTATAGTGGTAGTATTTATAGTGGGGGATTAGGGTTAGGATTTAAAACTGTTTTAAATGAAGTTATGTGGGAGATATGAGTGAAAATGGACCAATCCCGTAACTAAAAACAACATTCTGCAGATTAAGGGTTTTCATGGGCTGCGATAGACATGGCCTAGGGTATCGCGCCCCGTGAAACCCCACTTTATCAGCACCAAGTTTGATTTATTGCATTTTGGCCCCTGAACTTTGATATTCTTATTATTTTATGCTAGAAACTCATAATTAAGCATGTTTTTTGGTATTCTAAGTGTATCAAAGTAGGGTATGAGTATAATGCACGCATAATTGTTAATTTCAAGTATTTCAAGTGTCGGGGTTTTTTTTTTTTTTATTAAAACGTGTATTTAACAATTGAATGCATGTAAGACAAATATACATAAAGTATGAATCTTAGTACGATCAAAGCCTCAAATTACAAAGTTGAAAATGAAATACGAATATGATACGAATACAGGTTTCTATAAATAGAAATACGGTTACACTTTCTAAATAAGGAAAGTACAAAAAGCGAGGCGTTACAAAGTGACTACGTGATTTTGAATATCTATTTCGTGGTTATGTGATTTCATTATAGTATTTTATGTGAAACCCACTGAGTGATTACGTTGTAAGCATAATTGTAATAAAATTAGTTATAACAAATTATATTGAATGTGTAATCAAGTAATATACTTATATTGGAAGTGTAATCACGTAATGGTTTATATTGAATGTTTAATCATGTAATGAGTATTCAAAATCACGTAGTCATGTGCTGGGTATTCAAAATCACATAATGAGTATTCAAAATCCTGTAATTAAAAAAAAACCTATAGCAATAGGCTGCTCGAATTAAAGAGAATGAAAAGATCGTTAATACGGTGTATTTTTTTTAAATATTAACACATGAAAAGGTTATACCCGTTTGAAAATAAAAAGATGAGTTATTTTCTTGATAAATGACTAAATTACTCTTGCTTCCAATTACACCTCCATCCTCTAAGGTAGCGTTCGTTTCATGGAATGGAATGGAATGGAATTGGGAAGCTTTTCTTTGTAAAATTGATCTTGGTTTGAGGAGGGAGGAATTTGAAATCCAATGAATTTCTTTAATCAATGAAATTTGTGACTATTTCAACATTCCATTCCATTCCATTCCTTCATTAGAGTGAAGGATTTCTAAGGAATGTTGAAATAGTCACAAATTTCATTAGAGTGAAGGATTTCAAATTCCTCCCTCCTCCAACCAAGATCAATTTTACAAAGAAAAACCTCCTAATTCCATTCCATTCCATGAAACGAACGCTACCTAATTGTCGCGTATGGTTCGTATGAATTTCTTATCTTGTATGAGATCCTTCCTCTTACTATTTTCTACTTGTTTATTTTAAAAAAGTTTAGTTTAGTTAGGTGAAAATATAAAATCGGGCTGTATCTTATACCGCTTGTTTCTTTGTTTAAGGTTTGACAAAGTAGTTATATTAATATTAAAATAAAAGTCAAAAAGTTTGACTGATTCTTATAGTTTTGACTTTTGAGAAGAATGCTATAACAAATTAATTTTTGTATAGTATAGTAGTTATATTATAAGTTTTGACTTTTGAGAAGAATGCTATAACAAATTAACTTCTGTATAGTAGTTATATTATAACAAAAAGGGATAAGTAAAGGGAATATTGTGCAAGCCTAATGATCAATATCCTTTATATTTGTTATTTTATTTCCAAGACATAAATACAATTATTATGTATAAATCAGTATTTATAAAATCAGTTCAAATTTATACAAATTTAGTTATTTTGACCTTGCACTTAAATAACTATGAAATTAGTTTCAACTTTACCACGTATAAAAAACGAACTTTATTTCTTATTTCACATAAAAAATCTGTCAACTAGTTTTTTTTATATCCTACTTTAAAACCTACAATTTGTTTTATTATACACATCTGTAACTTAAAAAAAAACTGCTTGTTATCCTTTAAACGTTATCCCTTAAACTCGTCAAATATATAGTGATTAGTTTTTCTCATCAGCAAAAGAGCATACATGTTTAGGGTTGTAAACTAACCGAACGAGTGCTCGTTCATTAAGAGAATAAATGTGTCCATAAACGGTTCATGAACACTTACCAAACGAGATTTTATGTTTGTGTTCGTTCATTGAGGAAATGAACGTGTTCACGAACACAAATAAATTCGACGAATGTAAAGGTGGATGGCGTAGAGAGCAGCGCTGGAAATGAAACCCTAACTTTGAAATAGAAGTCGATCATATTTTTCAATGTAAATAATGGGAAAGGAAAGAGGAACATTGCATAAACAATGTGGAAATAAGGTTTCCTAATTTAATTGTTAGAGTAATAAAATAAATAAAAACTAAAGAATATAAAAAGTTTAGATAAAATATGTAAAAGTATAAAAATCTTTAATTAAAACAAAAACAAATAAACATAAACCAACGCAAATGGACGAATGTTCACGAACATGTTACCGAACGTTCACGAACGCAATTGAACGAAGGAGACCTATGTTCATATTCGTTCATTTAACTAATCGGACGAAATTTCTTGTTCATGTTCGTTTGTTTATTAAATGAACAAACGTAAACGGACTTGCCGCCAAACCGTTCACGGACCATTCGCTAAACGTTCTGTTCATTTACAACCCTATACATTATATCATCGTTGTTAAAAATCACATATACAATATTTACATAGGTGATTCTATTAATAATTGACGTCTATCATTATTGTATTGGCTTGTATATTTTAAACAAATATAGTGATTTTTATTAACAAAATCTTGTTAAAACATTTTTATATATGATATAGAATATAATAGATTATTATATACTAAAAAATTAAAAAGAAATAATCTCATGAAACAATCATGTTCTAGAAACATCTAATCCCAAAAATGGGGAGCAAAGTATGTAGAGAAATACTCCCGTGTCTTGCGTCGCGTGTACATGTCGTGCTTCGCTCACATTTTCGTATACCCAACAAAATAATTTTTCATGTCCCTTTTGAGAAACATTATAATTTTTTTTTATTTTTATTTTTATTTTTTTAGGTATTTGAAGATTTAAACTATTTTTGGTGACTTTCTAATTGATTACATAATGTGTATTTGTAATTACCTACCATTTGTGATTCGGGTTGGCTAACGTATTGAAAATGAAGAAGACAAAAGATTTTTAAAACTTAATCAAAATCAATGCCCATTAATTTAGTAAAACCAAAGTATATTACTTAAATGAGTTCAGAAAAGAGATGAACTTAAAGAGATAAACACAAACGAAATAGATAAACTAGGCTTATCTGAGAATTCATTTCCCTGTTCGAGCTTAAAAAATTGTGATTTTTCGTAATGTTTTATTATTATTATCTTTAAAATCAAATGGGTATTGGACTCAATAAACCTAATACTAATGAGCTAACTTGTAAAGAATAAAAAATGTTTTGTAATGGGCCTATTTTGGAATTGTTATGGATATACCATTTAAAAAAATAACATATATATAATGGATTTAAAAAAAATATGCCACTCGAAATCACGGCGCTGTGCAGTGGTCCTCCCCGCACACCCTCATCACCGCCCATTAACCACATAATTTGAATATTTATACAAATTCAAACATCATGGATAAATCTTGATCCCCGTCATTCCAGCTTGATCTCTTCAATTCAAACGGCCCTTTCTAGGGCCGGTTATGGGTCGACAACCCGTTCTGGTTCGTTCTAGGCCCGGGATCAAACTCATGGTCCAACTCGGTATCACTTCATGGTGGATTCTATGGAAATCGATAAATAATTTGGTTGTCTTTAAGACCAGGTCTTCAGGTGTGAAAAATTGCGATAGACATTAATATGTAAACAAACTCTTGGCTGTCTAACTGAAGCGAAAAGATTGATCTCGTTATGATTGGTGCATTCCTTCTCTTAGTTTAGTTGTTTAAAACTTGGTACTTTTTTTTCTTTACGTGTTGTTTTGTAATCCTTGAACTCGAAAAAAGCAATATCTTAACTTCAATGATTTTGCTAACCCAACCCCATACAATTGCATTTAATCTCTTACTTATATCAATCAATAATTATTACAACTTTTTTATAAGAGGAATACAAGCTTTAAAAAAAACGAAATATGAATATATTTGTCTTCACACTCTGAACCTTTGCTCAACAATAAAAATGTAATATCTTGGCGTGTACCATGAAGATAAAAACCTTACTAATAATTTAATTCTCTTTTATTTGTGTGCGCTTTATTTTGTTTTCCATTTTCATTTTCGTTCATTTTTCCTACAACGAAATAATAGTTATTTGAAACATATGATAGAATTGGTTGAACCCACTTGAACATCTTATAAGTTTTTATATCTCGTTGTTTCCTTTTTTTTCACTAAAATAAGAACTAGTACAAAAGAATGACAAAGATTATGTGACATCTATATTTTCCTTCTTTTAACTATTTGGATGTGATATATATAGCTAGTAAAAATTCTATTACATATGAGTAATTCTATTCTAATAAGATAGTAATTTGAACACCTATGCAATTAAAATTCATTTATTTATTTATTTATTTTTTGCAAAGTAAACTTCATTAGAAAACACACGATGTAAATTGTAGTGGTTTCAAGTATTGAAAGGTGTTGACGTGTCACGGGAGTTTTATACCATTTAATTAGACACCTTAGGACATAAATCAATTCCAAACTAAGTTGCATGATTCACGTTGTCACATGGGTACAATGTGGTTTAAAATAAAGATTAACATATATTAAGATTGTTATAATTCCAAGATAAACAAAGAACAAAAACAAAAGAATTTTTAAGGATTACAAAAATATTTTAAAGAAGAAAAAAAATCTATAGATAGTAATACGCACTCAACTTTAAATAGCTAACACATGATGTCTACTTGTCTAATTTGTACACGCAACATACCAAACATGAGAGGGTCCATGAACATGTGAGGCTAGAGAAGAGAGTGTCCATGAACATGCATGTGAAGAAGGTAAAAGTACATTAAGACTCAATATCTTAACTTATTTATGAACTAGTTTTATTTTAGTTTTGATTTAGACATTGGTTGCTCTTATATGATTGCTTTTGATCCCTAAACAATAAGTGAAACAAAATTATGATTTCATCCATTTGAAATGCTTATTATACTATTACACACGAGGCATTTTGGTTCATGTGGTTTGCGGATATTACAGAGTTGGTTCCAAGACTTTAATAATTATAGGATTAGTCCAAGTGTTTGTAATTTTTGCACTCGGGTGATCCTTATCACTAACATACGTTAAAAATATCAGTTAAGTCTATGTTGAATGTCTATATTACCCCTTTGAGAAACGAATGACCACCAATCTTACAATGAACGACTCCGCTGATTTGGAACTACTTGATTCGTCACTGAATCCTATCCGACGACATTCCTCGATCTTGAACACACCGTTGCTTCTGTACAACTGCGGTTGATGAAGATTTGTGTTTGACTTACAATGGTTTTGTGAATGAGTGGTGTTTACTTATAGGGTTTTTGAGAGAGAGAGAAATGAGGAGAGAGAGAAAGAAAGAAAGAGGATGAAGAAGAGAAAGACGAGCCCATATGTTTTATTTTTCGTTTTATCTTTAACACTAGGGGTAAAATGGACATTTTGCACCCACATAAGTTAGTAATAAGAATCACTCGAGTCTAAAAATTGCAATCACTGAGACCAACTCTGTAATTATTAAAGTCTTAAGAGTAACTCTGCAATATCAACAAACCACAAGGACTAACCAGACATTTAACTCTTATTTAATATATACAACTTAACTTTCGTTTTCTATTTCGCAAAGTAATATAAATTTAAATTAAAATTAATAATCACAACTTTCTTTTTTTAATCAAATACAACACTGTAATTTCTACTTACAAGTTTATAAAAAGTTTTAAGTAGCATTGTTTCGTACTTTAAATGTTTGGATACGTATTTAGTTCTTTTTATTGGTATTTTTATCACTTCCAAAATTTTAATGTTTAGATACGTATTTAGTTCTTTTTTGTTGAATTGAATGATCATTTGCAGCGGAATACTTTGATGATATGGGATTCATAATGATTAGGAATGTGCAAGAATTGATTATAGATGGACAATATCTGTGTGATAAAGTCTTGGTGCCGGTAAAACTGCCGGCAAAGTCATATATAAAGGATCGGTGTATGGCGGTTGAACTTGGAGGCAAAATAACCGTTCATACGAACCGGTGCCAACCGTTAACCACCAACCGAATAAATGTCATATTGACATAGTTACATAAGTTTACATTTACATCATTTACATAAGTTTATAACTACATAATACATATAGAGTTAAGTTTATAATATCATCATTCACTCCCCATAAACTTAATTCTCTTTTCGAGAATTTTTCTTCACACTTTCATTAGTTTCATTGACTGCTTTTTCAGCTCTCTTAAAATCGAATTTCTTCCTTTGCTTCAGTCGCTTTAGGCCATACCAATCATTTCCGGCAAAGAAGGCGTAATGCTCATCTGCTGCTTGTTTCGGTACATCATGCTCATCTACTGCTTGTTCTGGTTCTTCACGAGACATCATGCTAGTGCTTGCTTCCATCTCCTCGCTTCTGGTACGTCTCTTCATTCCGATGTCCTCTCTGATTTCTTTCTCGGTTGCCCTCTCTTTAGTAGACTTGATCTTGTAGTAATACACTAATACATCCAGATACATAGCATACATTAATCGCATCAACTTTCCATCATGGTATTCAAGCCCCATATCCTTCGATATAACAGCCCACATATGATTGTCTGTCACTCACCGATGACCACCTTCTCTTTTTACCGCTAAGTATAAGTCTAACAGACATATTTTCTTGTTATCCTCTGCATATGCAGGCAACGGTCTTGAATTGATTTCTAACTTAACCTTTAAGAACCAATCGACCATTTCTTCGAATTTTTTCTCTATGAAATACTTATACTTTCCTACATAACCATCATCTTCCAACATATCCATTAGGGCCTTACAAACTTGAAATTCCTTAAACGACATTGCTTGCAATATCATTATGTTCCAGACCGGTTCTTCCGACGATAAATTTAAACTTTCGAAATACGAATTCAAGTAATCATTCTTGAATTTCTCATATTCAGACTCTGATCTAAGCAACTCTTCCTTTTCTATATTAACCATTTCATCTTCTCTATAATGACATGTGGTATCATTTCTTTTATCGATCGTGGGGATACTAAATGTTGGATACAGTTTACATTTGTCACCCATAAATTATAAATTTTACTGTGTAACCTTGTGTTATTAATTGATCAAAACTGAGTACGTTTCGATCAATATCGGGTGTATAAAATACGCTTTGTATTCGTAATTTTTCTGATCCAGACATCATTTCAACAACACCTATTCCCTTAATGAAATAAAAGTTACATTCCCCTGTGTTTGTTTCAACTTCATACATCTTCTTGATTCGTTTAAACGTATCTATATTTCCAGAATAATGTCGTTTAAGTGATTTGCTAACATACCAGATATTTGACCAGTAACTTCCGTCTGTTTCGATTACCATATACTCCGAACTCCGATCGTATTGATTTTCATCATCAACCCCTTTTTGCGATTGTGATCCCGTGTTTATCGCTAAACGAATGAGTTGAGAGGCCTCATCACTTTCTTTCCTCTTACACTGTGCAATCTGATGCCCTGATAGATCGCAGTAATAACACTTTCTTTGATACCTTTGTCTCTCTTTCTTCTCATACGAACAGTGTAAACACGGTAGTGTTGATGACGTTTCTACAGGGATTTCTTCTCTTCCAGAAGTCGCTCTGATACCACTTTGTTGAATTGAATGATCATTTGCAGCGGAATACTTTGATGATTTGGGATTTATAATGATTAGGAATGTGCAAGAATTGATTATAGATGGACAATATCTGTGTGATAAAGTCTTGGTGCCGGTAAAACTGCCGGCAAAGTCATATATAAAGGATCGGGGTATGGCGGTTGAACTTGGAGGCAAAATAACCGTTCATACGAACCGGTGCCAACCGTTAACCACCAACCGAATAAATGTCATATTGACATAGTTACATAAGTTTACATTTACATCATTTACATAAGTTTATAACTACATAATACATATAGATAATACATATAGAGTTAAGTTTATAATATCATCATTTTTTATTGGTATTTTTATCACTTCCAAAATATTTTTATCATTCCATCTGCGTTTCTATATATTTTGTTAAAAATTCGTGGAGTAAAAGTTGGCTTGCACCCGCTGCGAAGCGTAACCCACTAGTTAGAACAATAGTTAAACCTAGATTATGGCTATTGCACACCCTTAAATTCGGTCTGGCTCAAAGTTTTTGGGCCTTACACATAAAAGGTCCATGAAATCCTTAGCCCATCTATTTTCTATCTATATAAGAGATACTACACCTCCATAATACAAGGTTCTTCTTCCCATAGATCTCATGCTTACATGCTGTGTGACACTTTAATTTACTTTTAAACTGTGACACTTACATGCTTACATCCTATTGTAGAGGTATATACATATACAGGGTTAAGTTATTTTACAAAAGCCCATAAAAATAAAAATTGTACAAAGTAGAGGTGTGCACGGTTCGGTTCGGTTATTAGCATTATCCATAACCATAACCGAAGTCATCGGTTAAACGGTTCGGTTAATTCGGTTAATTTGTCGGTTTTCGGTTCGGTTCGGTTAATTTTCAGTTAATAACCAATTCAAGCAAGGGCTAATTTTTTTTTCTTAGAAATACATGTAATGGAGGTCTAAATACATGAAATAGATGCATAAATATATGAAAAGGATGTATAAATAAATGAAATGGAGGTATAAATAAATGAAATGGAGGTATAAATGCATAAATAGATCTTTAAATACATAAAATGAAGGTATAAATAAATGAAATAGAGGTATTATTACATGAAATGAAAGTATAAAATATGAAATACATGAAATAGAGGTATAAAAGCTAGAAATATATAAAAAAATAAATGATTCGGTTCGATTCGGTTAATTTCGGTTAACCGATGGTAAAAAAATATTCGTTAACCGACTTTCGGTTAATTTGGTTTCGGTTCATTCGGTTTCGGTTACTTTCGGTTCGGTTTTGTCGGTTTTCGGTTCGGTTTCGGTTAACGGTTCGATTATTGCACACCCCTAGTACAAAGACACAATAGATCGCACAAGATGACACAATGTTGAGCAAATTATAACACAATGCTGAAAAATATAACAAAATGTCGAGGAAAAAAGACACAATGAGTCGCAAAAAAGACACAGTGATAATAAACAAAAAATTTAAAATCTATAACCTATAAATCTAAAAGTGAAAATCTAAAATCTCATATCATAGATTTCGATAAAACAATTCCAAATTGTTAGATGTATTTTTTAGACACGTTGTGTAAACCTACATATACATATCAATTGTTAGATGTATTTTTTAGACAAGTTGTGTGACACTTTATTTTATTTTTACTTTTTTTTTCACATATAATGCATGTATCATTCGTAAATTCCATTATTTTGTGCAACACTTTAATTAATGGAACGGAGTCTACTTTAGAATGCTTTTTAATATTTTTGTAGGTGACGAGCAATTGCATAGGATCACAATGGTATTGGAAAGAGTTGGAATAATTCATGATAATAAAAGAAGCTTAAGACAGCATGTCGACACGTTAAACCTAACACCACATTTATGCCATATAACTAGGTTTGGCCCTGAGAATTCGTGTACCCTGATTGAGTTCGGAAAAACGTGTCCTTAGTCCTTAATGAAATTGAGTATTTGGCACACTAAATGTCTAAACCTAATGACAATGGGCTAAAAACTAATCTAAATAATAAAAATAGTTTTGTAAGTGGGCCTATTTTAGGTTTGTATGAGCAGACTCTATTAAAAGAAAACAACGTGTCCTGGCCGGTGGTCCTCCGTGCCCATCCAAGGGCTGTCCACATATGACTTTAAGTGGTTTCGACAAATGAAAGATGGAGAAAAAGAAAATAAATGAAAGAAAAAGATAAAGCGTTGATTTTGGTCCTCATGGCCTGGGAACACATCGAAAAGGAATGAAGTTATGAAGATATGATTGATAAAAGTGGGCTTCACGTTTATGCCATATAAATTTAGGTATTGTGTGCTTATATCTTAATGGGCTGGAAAGTTGGGCTAACGTACCCTTGTGATTGGGTTGCCAAAGAAGAAAAAAAACTAAAACACGCTAAGCTTAAGACAGCATTTATGCCATATAACTTTTATTGGTTATATTTTGATTAAATTGTCATTTTAGTTTGTTTGTCTTAAATTTTCAGTTTAGTCCAGATAATTTTTTTCTCTTGACTTGCTGAGTTTTCTATTTTTTTTTTTTTTTTGTCATTTGGTCTAACCTATTAATTTCATTAAAAAATGTCAGTTAACTCACACTAAATAGTTTGGTACTTGCTATTTTCACCTAAAAACATTTTTACCCCCTTTATACGTATAAATAGTAAAAATCCTTTAATCATTTATAAATATATATACGTATATACAGATTAATTTTTTTTGTATATATGAAACCCTTTCATCTATAAAACACCACCACTATCTTCACATGCCACCACCACTACCACCCCACCACTAGGCACCACAACAACTACTACCCCCATCACAAACGCCACCACCAACCAACACAATCATCAATGACGCCACGACCATCACCTACACTACCACTATGAGCCACCTTCTCAGACCACCACCACCACCATCACCACATGCCACCACTTACCCCACCCCACCACTGCAACTACAACCCAAAGTCAAAGTCAAACCAAAATCAAACTTTAAACCCTAACCTTTGCCGACGTTAGTTATGCAGATTAGGTGACACGATTTGGTGGTATGAACAATATGACGAATCGAATAAGAGGATGGAAAATCAAAGAAAATGAGCGATGACTAACCTTTGTCGCCATCGCCTGATTTGCAGATCCGGTTGTTCTCTCTCTTTTAACAGTTTTGTAGATTGTCTAGGTTTGGGGTTGTGCTTGGAAAAAAATGTGGATGATTGTAGCGGACTTGTTTTGTGGTTTGAATGGTGGTGGGGCACAGACGGAGGACACACGGTAGGGATGGTGGTGGTGGCATTTTCTGCAGAGAGAGAGAGAAAGAGAGAGATGGTGGAGGTTGGGCGGGTTTGAACAATTTTTTTTTTATAAAACCTATAATTATAAATCAGAGATTATCTTTTATATAGCAATAAAGATTTTATCTTTTTATATAATAATAGTTATTATATTACTAACCACCATTCGCAAACCAAAACACAACATCCGTAGTCTAGAGACCCATGATCGTAGAAAACTTATTATGAGTCAACCTAAACATCTTTTGGGCCTACTTAACTAGTAGCCACCCCAACTTACACAAAAACCCATGACATTGACCACCACCTCGAGCCCATATGTACTGACGTATCCTTTCAATCGCTAAGACCCACAAAACAACCAAAACGAGAACTAGCCAAAAACCTAATGTAGTTGTTCTTCCTTATTTTCCCACTTAATAACCCTACCCGGATTAATCTAAACCAGGCAGACACGAATCTCCCAGACCACCCTCGGTCTACACCAAACTCCGCGTCTCTCATAAAGTAAATAAACATCCTAACTTAGTCACACATCGTGTAGAGTCTACTAATACAACTTGTACCTAAAATATTCATGTAGTTCTCATCATCAACTTAAGCACATTGCTATATGGACCAGATAGGAAAAATCGTAGGATCATACATTAGCGTTGTTCCCAACCCGACACAACTTTTTCCCCGCGTCATCACCCTAGGACCCACCCGACTCAAACATCGGACCCAGACCGCAAAAGTATACACAAGGAAAACTAACCATATTAGGATGAAGATCATGAACTGATTCAACCTGATGCATACTTAAAGTTGTAGACTCCCCTTTTCTGAGTTCTGACTATATCCTAGTGCATTAGGGTGATGCTCACTCCTTCCATTCGAAACTTATTCGTATTTTTGAACCCATCATGTAACGACTTTCGATTGAATTGCCACGATCGCCCTAGAAAGAGGTGATAAACATCCATTGGAGCTACTTCACATCACGCATCATCCTATAGTCAGACCAGGGGCGGACTTGATGTATAACCAGCCGTAGCACGGGCTACGGCTCAATTTTGTACTGGTAGTGTACAATTATTTTTTCGATTTTTATACAAAGGACACCTCTAAAGAACTACGAGAACACCCCTAAAAAACTTTAAGCCCAAATTGAAGTTGTAAATAATAACCCCGAATCAGTTTATATAGCCCAACCAATTGTTATTAAAGCCTAGTCATGAAGTGCTTACATTCAATAATGAAGATTGTAGATAATAAGCCCAACCAATTGTTATTAAAGCCCAATTATAATGCTATATGTTAGCCCAAACCAGCTATAATGTTATATGTTAGCCCAAAATCAAAGGATCAAACGTCGCGCCACTAAAGGATACCGCATAGTTCTTGTCCTTTAGTAACCGCAACCATTGAAATATGTTTTTAAAAATTGAAGCTTGTCAAGACGGATTTACGCAATCGAATGGGCCCGGAATTTTTGAACAATGTTATGGTTTGTGCGATCGAAAAGGATTTTTTACATGAAGTAAAAGACGATGATGTGATGGGTTTCAAGCTATGAAAAAAATAAGAGGACAAATCTATTAGGTATTTGTTTTACTTTATTCATTTATATATTTATTGTCGTTTTTTTTATATTATATGATTGCACGATGAATTTTTTTTAGGATACCCCTGAGTTAATGTTCTAGTTCCGCCACTGAGTCATACCCAATTGAAAATTCAACTAAACACATCTTATCTATCCCGCAAAGTACTACCCTTTCGCAATCATGCAAGCTGATATGGATTCGGGTGATCCACCGTCTTTAACCCTAGTTTCAAAACCTTAGCTAAGGTTATACGTAGTGGGGCGGTATGTCCGGAGATGGCGCCGGAAAAACGCTCCAAACACCAAAACTCTCGGCGCTATGGATGAAAAATGGGGGTGTGGCGCGATAATTATAGCGGCGTCATGTGTTTGTTTCTTTGAATTTTTTTTATTTTTTCAGTTTGTTTGTTTGGAATGCTCTGTTTTTGATATTTTGTGTTGCAGGTATACGAAGAAGGAGGAAGACAAGGAAGAAGGAAGATTTTTAGGGTTTTTTTTGGGCTTTGGGCTGGGCTGGGCTCAACTCAAAAGGTATTGTGGTTTTTTTTTTATTTATTTATTTTCAGTTTTTTAATTTATTTTTCTGTTTTTATTTTTTTAAAATTTTAGACTAACAATATATTTTTTTAGCAAACAATCAGTTTTTTAATTTATTTTTCAGTTTTTTGTTAGTGTAATGTTTTTTTTAAGTGTATTGTTTTTTTTTTAATTTAATGAAATGAATTTTAATTTTATAAAGTTAGAAAATAATTATAAAAAATTAGAAATTAATAATTGAGTAATGATTAGGCGGGGGCTTTATGAGTACGGGCTTAAATGCATAACGCTCCATAACGCTCACCCGCACACGTGGCGCGCCACGTGTCGCATAACGCCCACAAAGGGGCGTTATGACTACGCATGGCCTAAAGACACCTTGTTTTTGCAACTATCCCTCGTCTATCATCAAATTACGTATATACCTTGCCTTTGGAATAACGGTTCCAACAACAATCGACAAGCAAAGAAACTAATGAACTTTTGTGCATTATTTTTACATATGATAGATTTTTTTCTTAACATAAGTCTCCCCTTGGCGGAACATAGGTTGAACCTTACTAGTTATAGTTAAAGGTTTTACGATAAATGATTTCAACAATAATCAAATAAACGAAACTAATGGAATAATGAATAATAAATACATGCTCATCCCTAAGGAAAAACTAACCGGACCCGAACTAGACCGACAAATCTAAAAATAGTAGTCATCCGAAAACCCAAAATTTTCCAAGACCATAGAAAAAAAATCATAGGTCCTCCACATTGTAACTTTTACGGCGAGCCCATATATATTACTTGAGCCATAATGGCGCATCAATGAGGTGCTCATCACATGATACGGTACCGGCGTTCACACTTTCTAGCATCGTTTCTTCTCAAACTAGTGAACGACAAGTATAACTAGACATGTGTTTAGCGTCACAAAACAATTTAATATTGTTATCATAGTTATTCCAACTTTTAACACACGTTGTATACCATATGCAACTAGATTTATACGGACACATGTTTTCCAATCGTATTAAGTGAACTGGATCTAAAATGTTCTGTATACATGATCATATTCTTCTCTCACTTTTTTCTTTTTTCATTTTCTGTAGTTTTATAATAAGAAAGTTAAAGAAAGGAGAAGTATTTTTGTAATTTAAAAATAAAAAAAAGCAGTGAAGAATTTTCAGGAATATAAGTCGGTTTAAATGCAATACATGGAATAAACAACTTTTTGGAAAAGGAACGTCTTGTGGTACGTAATTTGATTAGTCCCCTTTATTAACAAGGCTGTCATGTCAAAATTTGAGTAACTTTTCCCACTCTTCTCTGCAGGTTTAAGCTTTAAAACTTTAAAGCTTTTCCCTTTTATCTTGATGGACATTCAAGACACCTCATATTTAAACAAGGAGGTAACTCTTTTGTGAAGCAATATATTATTTTATTAATAATCAATACAGTTAATTTTTTTTCTATGAGGCATTTGGATAGAGACTTTAGAGCTGAAAGCAAATTTAAATTTGAGGTTGATATAATAAACTAAACAGTTTATAGTTTACAAAGTTGAACACTATATCTTAATATAATATATTACTACATATATATAAATTAGAGTCAGGCTCTTTTGGAAAAATGATAAACATTGTCAACTTTATCTAACTAGAGTAAATCTCGTAAAAACTAGTTGATGTTAATTAAGCACTCTAGTTACTATAGCGTAATTCTCTAATTATACAAACAATTACGCTACATATAACTAGAGTCATTACTCTACTTATAACTAAATAACTAGCCGTAATGGTGAGTGGAGTTGGCCCCCACTGCACTTGGTCTTAAAGTGCGTAGACTCACTAAGAACCTGTTAAAGAGTGGGAATATAAGATTTACTGATCCTACAATCTAGAGGCCCTAACTTCGAAATTTTACACCCAAATGACAAAAACACCTTTTAAAGGTTTCCTGGTCGTTGCACCTAGAAAAAAGAGTAGTAATTTTGATTTTTCAGTTGAGAGACGTAGTACGTACTTTGCTTTATGCAAAAGCAATTGAAGACTAATTATTAGATGCTAGATAAACATCATGAAAAGAAAACTTGACTGTGATCCAGATATATGTAATGCATATAGTCAGGGTTAGAGCTTTAGTTTCTGTTACACTTGTTCATCTTTTCTCTTAGTTCATTTCCCATTTATGTAACTTTGTTTCATTCAAACACTCCTTTTGTAGCATTGGACAGAAACACTTTACGTTCAAATTATTTGGTGCTCTCTCTCTCTCTCTCTCTATGTATGTCTTTTTAGGCCATCAGCATGTAAAAGATAGAAGCATCCGTCTTTTTGACTAGATATACATAGACGAATCATCTACAATATAGTAGAAAGTTAGAGGGATATCTGGACCAGAAGCAAGCTACTGTACCTAATGAAATATTTATGTCAAGGCTTCTTTCATTGAGATACAGTAATTAGTAAGCTAGTGATGATATTTATTTTACACAATAAAGAACATAAAAATATGTAGTGTTGGTTAAAATTAATACTAATTCAAGATCATATACACATAACTACATGATCAGTCATAACGTTCATATTTTTTTGATTTGTTTATTCCTCTTTTAAAGTTCATTATGACCAACATACTAGAACAAATAGATTTTATTCATCCTATTATTTTATTTTAGGGTGTGCCTATTGGCACACTAAAGTGCCTATTGGCACACCAAACCCTAGCAAATTTAGGGTTTATCTACGCAGAGTATTGGTCAATACGCAGCGTATAGGGTTAACCCTCTACGCTGCGTATTGACCAATACTCAGCGTATATAAACCATGGATTTCAGTGCCTGACAACCAATCATTGCACAGAAAACAAGGGTTATATACGCTGCGTATAGGTCAATACGCAGCGTATATAAACCATTAGATTTTTTGGGTCATTTTGGTAGGTTTGAGGGATATTTTTTCACAAAGTTTAAATACGCTACGTATTGACCTCTAAGGAGCGTATATAAAGGTCTGAAAATGTCTTTTATACCCTTGTTTTGAGGCTATACGAAGCCAAATACAAGGGTAGTTGTGTCATTTTCGTCTCATACGCTGCGTAGGGACCTCTAAGGAGCGTATATAAAGCTCCATTTTTGTATTTTTTTATTGTGTATTCCTTTGTTTATTTATAAAAAAAAAGAAAATAATTTATAAAAAAACAATATCATTGGTAAATAATACAAATATAAATTATAAAAATAAACAATAATATAAATATTATGAATTATAAAAATTAAAAAAGAAAACTATTTATAAAAAAACAATATTATTGGTAAATAATACAAATATATTGTTTTTTTATTGTTTAAATTAAATTATCGTATTCCTTTGTTTATTTATAAAAAAAGAAAATTATTTATAAAAAAACAATATTATTCGTAAATAATACACATATATTATATTGTTATCGTTTAGATAAAATTATCTTAATACATGACCTAAACCACACCTATACGATACGATATCACACTTATAGGCTTATACGAGGTCAATACGTGACCTAAACCACACCTATTCGATACGATATCACACTTATAGGCTTATACGAGGTCACGTGACCTATACTACGTTATACGATACGATATCACACTTATAGGCTTATACGAGGTCAATACGTGACCTATACTACGTTATACGATACGATATCACACTTATAGGCTTATACGAGGTCAATACGTGACCTATACTACACCTATACGATACGATATCACACTTATAGGCTTATACGAGGTCAATACGTGACCTATACGACGCTATACGATACGATATCACACTTATAGGCTTATACGAGGTCAGTACGGGACATATACTATGCTATACGATACGATATCACACTTATAGGCTTATACGAGGTCAATACGTGACCTATACTACACCTATACGATACGATATCACACTTATAGGCCTATACGGGACATATACTACGCTATACGATACGATATCACACTTATTGGCTTATACGAGGTCAATACGGGACATATACTATGCTATACGATACGATATCACACTTATAGTCTTATACGAGGTCAATACGGTACATATACTATGCTATACGATAGGATATCACACTTATAGTCTTATACGAGGTCAATACGTAACCTATACTACACCTATACGATACGATATCACACTTATAGGCTTATACGAGGTCAATACGGGACCTAAATCACACCTATTGGCATATACGGGTGTTATATCGTATCGTACATTATCGTATCGGGTGTTATTTTCCTTTTTTTTTATAAATAAACAAAGGAATACACAAAAAAAAAATACAAAAATGGAGCTTTATATACACTCCTTATTAACTTTAAGATTATCAATAAATTGTTGTTTTTTTTTGAAGCCTAAAATAATTTTCTAATATTCTTTCTAACCTATGGGTTAAGGGATTCTGTTAACAATAGCAAAACCCTAACTCTATATCAAATTCAAGCAACCCTAAATAACCCTAACCAATGGGTCCCTAAATTGCCTTTGGTGGTCCATACAAAATGTATTATATAGTTTATTAGTAAGATGTCATGTCTTTCTATTGAATGGTCGATTATGTGGTTTTCTTAATTATGTATGTCACTAACCCTAAACGATATTAATAAGAATTCATGCCTACGATGACAAAGGAATCTTTTGAAGCTTGTTGTAAAAAAAGGACTAGTGAAAAGAGCAAGAAAGTAATTAGCTTAGCTTAATTTCTAGACAATAAATCAATATCAATATATACATGTATTGGAATTTTGGAATGAGGAGTTGTTTCAGTAAATGGAGTGCTTCACTTGTGTTTAGGTGTTTATCATTTAAGTGGGCGCCAAGGGTGAGGGCGTTGCCCTGTTATTGCACATGAAGAAGGCCATTAGGGTTGATGAATGGTGGTGGTTTTAAGCAAAGGGGTGTCAAACACCATTACACACTTTATTGGGTTATGAGACCTCACTATGTACATGACAATAGCATAAAACAATCTTTGATTAGTTTGCTTATACAAATTGTTATTACCTAACTTTTGATGTGTTAAACAATCTTCATAATAATCATATGAAATTCAAGGGAACATTAAGACCAAAAAGTGTGTTTATAATAAAGTAAAAGGATTACATTAGTTAAGAAAACAAAAGTGGTAGATGATTGGAAAATGAATGTGGGAGATCTCTCGTTTGTTGTGTAAGAGAATATATGGTAATGTGGTTTTTATGGTTCCGTTGCTCTCCTAAAGTATAAATATGATGAACAACAAAAAGATAGTATGGCAATAGTAAGTGGTGGTGTAATAGCTCTCCTTTCCATGCATTAGCACGCTTAGGATTGAGACAACTAACCCTACCATACTCTCACACCAAACATTTAGGCTCATAAATCTTACTCACTTTAAAAATATTAATATTCTTATCCTGGTTTTATATTTTTAGTAACAAATGCCCAGATAAAATACTATTCATTTAGTTTGACGTATGGTCTCATCTGAACCGTTGTAGTTCTCTGTATCCCAGCAATTTGAATCCTTCACAATGGCTTAAAACTTAGATGGGAATAAGCATTCCTTTCTTATAAAAAGTAAGCATCTTACAACGGTGTAAAGATAATAGGAGGTTTGGAAACCAAAACAAGTCGACATAAATAATAGTACAATGAAAATACTTTCACAACGAGCTACTCATATATATATATATATATATATATATATATATATATATATATATATATATATATATACACACGTTACAAACAGGTCCAACATTAAAAAGTATATATTTAAACATAAGCACAAGCATCCCCATAGTTAGAATATTAAGTCCTACGAACTAATGTCTATCAATGATTGTTTAGGTAGGCCCATAAACGAACTGAACTAACATGAATAAGGTCTTGTTCATGTTTGTTTGTCAAGGATCGAGCTTGTTCATAAATCGTTCAGAAATGCTTAAACTGTTCATGGACACTTACCAAACGCAAATGAACTCAAACAAATTTTATTAAATGAACACAAACTACGTTTATAAACACAAATGAATGCACACAAACATACATTTATTTTAAAATAAAATCTGTATTTTTATCACAAAGATTACGAATAGCTTACTAAAAAATAAATAAGTACGTAACATAATTATCCAAATACAATTGACAAAAATTATAAAAAGCATGATTAACACAAAGTTAAAAAGTTTGTCAAGCTTTAACACAAACTAAAATTGAAATTGTCAAATGAGATATGTTTAGGGAGGCATATAGGGTAACTAGGGTTTCAAATTTTTAAATACTAAAAACTTAAACAATAAAACTGTGACAACCCGTAATTTCGAGGGCCTTCCTTCGTACTATTTCCTTGTTATGTGTTATGCTTTGATGTAACTGGCGGGTACGCTATATGAATAATGAATATGTTTGTTTATAAACAAATGGTTGTGAGTTTCTGTGTTATGTGAATTGTGTATAATCTCGTTGCATAAAACCTTGGGCCGCACACTTTTGCTCAACTCGTTCTCGGCCCAAATGAATTTCGAGTATGGACTCGGCCCTCCTCCACCTCGCATACACACACCTAATTTGTGTGTGTGACTCTCATAATTTCCAAAACACAAAAGTTGCACCTAACCCTAGAACCCCTCTACTGCCTTGCACATCCAGACGGCAACTCTATTCCTGTTTCGAGGATCTTCGCAACTCTCGTCTTGTTCCTTTTGGTTAGTATATAATTACCCTTGCTCAATTTGATTTCCTTGTTACATTAAGTATATGATGTTATGATATATTGTTTGATGTTGTTATCAATAAGTGTTTCACATATAGGATCTGCATGATGGTAGGGTTCTTGATATACTGATGTATTGCAAAATACATCGGTATTCGCGTCGGTTTTAGTCGTTAGTTAGTTAGTTTTAGTGTCGGTTTAGTTAGAATGTACATACTATTGATTTATTTGTGTTTCCAGGTCTTTACAGCCAAAAGGAGCGAAAACGAGCAGAATTCTGGAAAGGCGGAAGGCTGGCACGGAAACCGAGGAAGTCGGGAGCTGAAACGAAGAAAAATTGCAGTTCTGGAGCTCCAAGGCGGGCCGCGTAGACTTAACAGGCATTCCCACGCGCCCCGCATTGACTTAAAGGAGAAATAGAGGAATAACATCCTCTCGCGCCCCGCGTTAACTTAACCAGAAACTCTAGGCGGGCCGTGAGAGACTTGTAAAGTGAATCAGGATTTTAAACCCTAGGCGACCCGCATAAGCTCAAGCAATTTCTTCAGGCGGGCCGCCTAAAGAGTCGGTGTCGGCAGAAGGTTGCGAATTGCATGGCAAGTTAGGGTTTTTGGTTATATAATAACATATACGCGTGCACAGCCGGACATTGACGAACGAGGGCGACTTTGGGCAAGAATTGGCTGCTGATTGAAGGCTGTGGACGTGCTTGAAGCATCTTGGAAGCTTGGAATCATTGGGATAGCGTTTTTGAGCATTCGGGAGTGAAGATTCGGGTTCTACATACCTTTTTCTTTCGTTCTTTGTTTGTTTAGACTTTGTTACCAATGAATTCAGTTGATACAATGCTTTTGACTTTGTTTTTGATGATGTTTTCCGGCTAAAACCATAAACTACCTAGGCGATGACTATGGCATGACAAAGTTTGGATTTTTATTTGATTATTGATGTGGTTGTGGACTTTTCTTGTATTGTAAACACTATGATAGTTTGTCTTGGTGCATATGTGTGCTTGTGATTATTTATTTATTGTTTATTTGTTCCATTCGATTCTTGGTGACGGTCTTTATCACGGAATAGAGTCGAATTAGGGTTCTTGACTTAGGTGAGTGTCTATATCACATAATAGGTCATTAATTCTTTAGGGTGAAAAAGTGCACTAGTAACCTTAGGAACAATATTCGGTAATTAATTAAAATCAAGTGTGCTGCTAGACTCGTCGCGGAAAGGCTCGAGGATATTGATAGGTCTCGGAGTAGTTATAAGGAATTAACCACCCATTGTCTATTAAGCCAAGATTAAACCCATAGTTGCTTTAGACGTTCGCGCGGCAAAGTAGAGCGTCTTACATAAGCACTTTCAAGAAACTAGAGGACGGACAAGAAATCTAGAAAACCGGTGAGCATAACATCCTAGGTAGTGCCACAAGAATCGCCTCGAGAGTGTTTGAGGGGCTTAGTGGTATCTTAATAGGTTTAGCATTAGAAGATCCCGGTTCCACACCATATCATTATCATTTAGGAATCCATTCTGAGTTTAGCCTGCGTCTAGCCTAGGTAGTCTTCATTCTCACTGATCAGACCCTTAGCTTGAGTTCGTGTCTAGCTTTCTAGTATTATTTTATTATTTTATTTAGGATTTTTAGAAACCCCCCCAAATTAATAAACAATTTAGTATGTCGTGTCAGTTTGAGTCTAGATAGAGTCGTAGCGTAGTCAGTAGAGTCTCGTGGGTTCGACACTCGGACTTACTTTAGCTTTACTACGTCGATCGGTTCACTTGCCGGTTGCGTGTTTTTAGGGTTTAGGTCGAGTCTTAGTTTTATAAATTTAAAGCTTAGAGAGTCTAGAAATAGGGTAATTTAGTTAGTTTTATTTGACCCATTTTCAGCACATCATATACACATAGTAATAATCAACTGTTGAGTTAATTTCGAAGCACAATTGATGTTGATGATCAATGATTTAGGTGATTAGAATTCGATTAGTTACCAGGATATTAATCGGTGTTCTAAGTGATTAGATTAACAATGTTTAATGTAAATGTGCTGGTTTGTGTCATGCATGATTGAATAATAATGTTCTTGATCATGGAAAGATCGACTAAATGATGATGATTATGATAAATGAGATGAAACTGTTGTGGGTTATGTTAGTACATAAAACGTCTGTAGCTTCCGTCAGCTTAAAGTCTTTATTTTGTTAAAGTTGTATAGTTTAATGTATAAGGCGTCAGAATACAGGGTTTGTTTTGTAATAGTGCTGCTTTGTAAGCCGATCGGCTGGCCTAGCCGATCGGACAGCCTAACCGATCGAACAGCTGTTCGATCGGGTGGCCCAACCGATCGGTTAGCCTAACCGATCGGACAGCACTTAGCTTATTCTGACTTGCCTATAAATAGAAGTTCTGTCAGCTTATTTAGGACTTTTGAATCTCCCTGTAACCTAGAGAGCTGAAGTCTGTGATCAACTGGAACTTGTATCTTGTCATATATTTCAATTGAATTGCAGACTATTGAACATGGAAATCATATGTCTTTCTGTATCTGTATATGATTTGCTGGATTCCGCACAGCAATCATAGTGTGACATTCATTAACAGGAAGATCCCGATCAACCAGGGACCAACAAGTGGTATCAGAGCTATGGATGTTGATTGAAGATACCAGAAGACATAGTTCATCGATTTCAGTCAAATTCTTGTAGATTTGAAGAGAGATTCAACTGAATTCAAGCGAAGATTGCATTGTGAAGAACAAATTTCATCGGAAATTTGTTTCTGATATAGTTTTCACCGGAAAACTTGCAGATCTACTCTATCTTTCTCATATTTCTCTCCGTTCTTCATCTTTTTCATCATAAAACTTGAAAAACTCAAAATTAAAACAGATTCAATGGATAAAACTTGATAAAATTACTATCAATTGGTTCGGAATCTCAAATTTTACAATCCTACTAAGTTTCATAATCAGATTCAAACAAATTCGTGTTAAAATTGAACAATTTCAATGAAAAACTGCATGAACTTGCTGATGTCAGCTGGTCGAATCGATTAGCATATTCATTCGTTTGCTGATGTCATCGATTTGAAAGAGATAACCGTTCAAAGATATTTTGGAAGTTATTGCTGACATCATCTTGGTAATCTGATCGAACAGCTGATCGATCGGACTGCATTGTTGTTAAAAGGAAGTTTGAAGTTTACTAGATTCCTATTCGATCGAACAGCTGATCGATCGAACAGCATTTGTCTAACCGATCGGCTAAGCTACTCGATCGAACACATTACTCGATCGAATACCCTGTTCGATCCAAGTATTAGTGTTAAGTGTTTTTAAGAAGTCAAAATTTTTCTAAGTGTTTGTCTGATTTTACAGGAACATTCAAAATGGATGACATATTCACAAACCCTTTTAGTGATATGTATGGTTTCACTGTAAGCTCTGGAGGATCAGGAAATCCAGAAAATGATGATTCTACATCAAACAATACCAACACAAATCAAATCAAAGAGAAAAGGAAGGAAGCATGGGAATCAGAAAGCGCGTTTGGAACTTTTAATCGTCCTCCAAAGTTAATGGCTATTGAAGATTATACAAGATGGGCAATAAAATTTGAAGAATGGCTGATGGCGTTTGCTTTCCCCAGCTGGAAGAGCATGAAAAATGGGTATGCTGCGGGTAAAAACAATGGTGAAGTATTGAGAAGTAATGAAGAGATTGATCTATTCGTTGCTGAACAGAAATGTGTAGCACTACTATTTCAATCTGTCAGGGAAGATATTATTTCACTAATCAGCTACACCAACGCCAAAGATTTGTGGGATAAACTGGGAAAGAAATGTCTGGGAAGTAAAGAAATCTTAAAGAACAAAACTAAACTACTAAAAAAGGAGTTTGATATGTTCAGTTGTTTCAAAAATGAATCAGTCTGCAAGATGATCGAACGTTTTGGTCATCTTAAATTGGAACTTGCACGTCATGATATCAAATATCCTGATGAGGAGATAGTTGACAAACTGTTCGATTCTTTATCAGATGAAATGGACTGGAGGTACTATGCTTTGATGTTGAAAAACACCATTCCGCCAGCAGAACTAAAACCAGATGTAGTGATTGAACGACTGGAAAGCCATGAGCTAGAATTGAAGAAAACGTACAAAGTCAATCATTCATATCAACAAAATCCAGAACTATACTATCCCAAAAGTTTGATGCCCAAAGCCTCATCACCGAAAACTGCATTTTCTGCCGAAAACATATCTCCAGCTCCTAAAGAAAATCAAAGCAACTCAAACAAAGAAAGTCACAGTGGATATCATAGTGGGTCTACTTCTATTTCTACTGCCTCGACAAATCGTTCTGATTCAAAGTTCTCATGTAATATTGCTGTTGATCTGAAGAATGCACAAAACTTTGATGAAGAATCTGTGAAGCAACAGATGGTGTTTCTAGCATCTGTGCTAGAATCATATGAGGGGCTGATTGCTGGAAAAATTGGGAATACTAATCTGACAAAAGAAGACTATGATCAGATAGATCCCGAAGAGATGGAGTTAATTGATATCCAATGGGCAATGGCGAGTGCAGTGCGACGTGCACAACGCTTTATGGAGATAACGGGAAGAAAAACAATCGGTGGTCCTTCAACAAAGCTGGGATTTGATAAATCAAAGGTGAAGTGTTTCAAGTGCAAACAGAAAGGCCACTTCAAACGAGAATGCCGAAATGCATATGTTGAAGAATCTGAGAATCCATTCAAGGATGACTACTACAAGAAAGCTATCTATCATCAGAATAAGTCCGAACCGCCAAGAATAAAGCAATCTGAAGACAACAAAGGAAAATCTAGAGCTTTGGCAGTGATTTACGATGATGAAGGATATGATTGGAGTAAGGAAGTATTACCTGAAGATGATGCTATTGGTTATGCTTTTATGGCGAGTCATAATGAACCAATTCAATGGAAGGATAATCGTACAGAACAACAAAAGTACGAATATCGAAAAATGGTTGCTGAAGCAAAGATCATCCGACTCTCAGGTGTTTATGAGGAAGCAAAACGTGCAAACCGATGGGATCCAGATAGAGAGTGTTATTTGGATGAATATGGTAACATTGCTGTCGACTACAAGAAGATAGACATTGAAGCCATTATCCAAGAATACAAAGAAGAGGATGAGTACTGGCAACACAAATGGTGGGGTACACCAACATCGAAAATGATCGAGGAAGAAAGAGAGAAAGAAAGAAAAGAAAAGGAGAAGTTAGAAGAACCTGTGAAAATTGACACCGGGTTGATCAACACTGCACAGGAGATGACAGCTGAAAACTTGAGAGAAATGGCTGATAAAGTGCTTGCTGTCAAAGCACTTGAGGTAGATTCTACTCCTAATTCTGAGTTAAAGAAACAGGTCAGTCAAACTAAGTCATCAACTGTGTCAGGTAACAAAAACAATTGCAATGCTGATTGCAAAAGTTGTAATAAACAATGCAACTTTTGTACAACAGTCACATACCTCAATGGGGAAAAAATCAAGAATCTGACAAATAATGTTAGAAAACTTGAAAGTCAAATTCTTGATTGTGACAAAGAGTCAAAAGAATCAGCTGAACAAATAAAAGAATTAAAAACTGAAAACCAGAAAATTAAAGCTGATCATGACAAAATTCTTCTTGAAAGCAGAAATGTTGTTGAAAAATTTGAAAAATTGAAAAATGTCGTTAAAGAGAGTGATGATAGAAATGGAAAAACAACTAAGGAAAACGAGCATTTAAGAGCTGTTTTGATAATAAAAGAGGAAACAATCAACAAACAACTGGATGAGATAGCAAAATTAAAACTGAAGGTTCAAGAAAGTGAAATTGAAAATGAAAGAATCCAGTTAAAATTAAACAGCTATAGCTCAGCTAGCTTTGTTTTGCAGCACATAGTTCCTAAACCCATAGGGAAAAACAAAGCTGGTGAGGATGTGTTTTCGGATGGAACAGGTGTAGGGTTTCACAAAGTTCCACCGCCAATCTTAGACAACTACACGAAAAAGCAGTCTAGTTTGGTGGAAATTGAAGAAGAAAATGATGTTACATTCCCTGAGAGTATTGATGTCACGTTCGCGTCTTCCAATGACGAGGGTGTCCAAAATGATGTGGTGAAAAGTGTGGTGGATAATGTGCTTAAACCAGATTGTGACACTTCTGAGGAGGATGGTTGTTTTCTAGACAAATACATTCCGAAACAGAAATCCAAAAGCAACTTACATGATGAATCTGATCTTGTCATGTACAAGATGTCAGGATCGGATAAGTTGTTTTCGGATTCCGAGTTTCCATTAGAGAATGTGAATCTGAACAAATTGGCCAAAGTTTTTAAATTGATTGAAGTCGAGTTGTCAACAGTAAACACTCGAAAGGTCGAAAAGGTTCATAACAGGAAAACTGCCTATCCATCACGTGGTTATAATAATAACAACAGAATTTGGTCAGGTGGTTATCAGGGGGGTAAATCATATCAGAAAAGATTTGATCAAAATAAAAGACATGTCAAAAAGAAAACATTTGTGAACAGCTCAAGTTCACTTGCTGAGGAAGAACAGAAAATTTTTTCAAAATCTAACAAAGAATTTTTTGAGAAGAAAGCTTCACAAATTCAGTCTGAAGGCACAAGTCAAGTAGTTGATACTCGTACTTGCTTCAAATGTAATCAAATGGGTCATATTGCACGAAAGTGTACTGTTGTAAAACTTAAGACTGAAATTGTGAAGGTTCAACAAAGAAAAGATGACAAAAAGGGAAAAGCACCGATGTATGTTGAGAAGAAAGTTGTTCAAACTAACAACTTGAAAGAAAAATCTAAACACGTGAAGAAGTTGGTACCTAAACAAGATAAATTTTATAAGCGGGGTGCTGAAACTCAACAAGTGTGGAAACCAAAGGTTGTAACAAAAATTGAGAAGAAGGTCTCAATTCCTGAGGTGAAAAATGCTGAAGAATCAATGAAAATTGATTATGATGCAAATTTTCCACCTCTTAATTCAAAGAATTTCAAAATTCAAGTTGCAAAAGTCACGGTTGTCCCTAAGGCTGATAAGGCCTGGGTGGACTCCATGTTTGACTAAACAATTTGAATTGCCGGAGCTTCCTGGATTGCGAAGCATGAATCGGCATCTTTCTTGAAAGTTGTTTAAATGATGATTTGTTATGTGCAGGATCTTCCAAAACTTGTATCCAGGTGGATAATGGATAGTGGAGCTTCAAGGCATATGACAGGGAAGACCGCATTGCTGTATGATGTGAATGACATTAATGGTGGCTATGTGGGTTTTGCGGGTAATCAAGGAGGCAGGATCATAGGTGAAGGAACATTATCAAATGGTATTATCACGTTTGAGAGAGTTAACTACATCGCTGAGCTGGAGAACAACCTGCTGAGTATCTCCCAGATCTGTGACAGGATGTATACTACTTATTTCACCGACAAAGAATGTTTAATCTTGAAACCGGGATTTGTGATACCTGAAGAGTGGATCATCATGAGGGCACCAAGAGTCAACGATCTGTACGTGTTGGACATGAGCGTTGCTACTACAACCACGGGTCAGGCTCATTGTTTTGTGTCCAGAGCAACGGAAAAGGAGTCAAGGTTATGGCACAGAAAGATGGGGCATATTCACCTAAGGAAAAT
This sequence comes from Helianthus annuus, assembly GCF_002127325.2. Classification (NCBI taxonomy): domain Eukaryota; kingdom Viridiplantae; phylum Streptophyta; class Magnoliopsida; order Asterales; family Asteraceae; genus Helianthus; species Helianthus annuus. The sequence goes on along the minus strand of NC_035434.2, from coordinate 158,466,036 downwards.
GAATCACTTAGTGCATAACGATTTGGTCACCGGAGTAAATATTAAAGGTTTTCATCTGGAAGGGGAGTGCATAAGCTGTGTCAGAGGTAAACAGAAGAAAAAGTCACACCCTACAAAACAAGTCAATTCAGTTTCGAGACCTTTGGAAAGACTTCACATGGATTTGTTCGGTCCAGTGAATGTTAAAAGTATAACAGGAGATTCTTACTGTTTGGTCGTGACTGATGACTACTCCAGATTTTCGTGGGTCATGTTCTTGAAAACGAAAGACGAAACCTTTGATAGTTTGGTAGTTTTGTTTAAGAAAATTGAGAATCTGTACCAGAGACCGATTTGTAGAATTCGAAGTGACAATGGTACTGAGTTCAAAAACAGTAAGATGGAGGAATACTGTGATGAAAGAGGTATACTGCATGAGTTTAGTGCTCCGTATACTCCTCAGCAAAATGGAGTTGCAGAACGCAAGAACCGGACACTAATCGAGACAGCCAGAACAATGCTTGCAGATTCCAAGTTACCAATCAATTTCTGGGCTGAAGCTGTTTCTGCTGCATGCTATACTCTCAACAGAGTTCTTACTGTGAAAAGATTCAACAAGACATGTTTTGAGCTGATTAATAAACGCAAACCAAATCTGAAGTATCTAGAGCCGTTTGGGTCACCATGCACGGTTATAGAGCCTAATGGGAAGTTTGGTACAAAGAGCTTTGAAGGAATCTTTGTTGGTTACTCAGGTCCTACACGGAGAGTTTTTGTTCCAAGTGAAAAGCGTATTATTGAAGCAGCAAATGTTGAATGTCAGGGTTATACTATGCCACCTCAAAATCCTGGTGATTCATGGCGTTATAACTATGATAGAGTTTGGGGATCGTTTGACATGAGAAAAGAATCTGAAGAGGAAGAAGATTTCTTTGATGAGCTGGATGTTTTTCGAGAATATGAATCATCGCTCAGATTTCCAGCAGAATATACGAGAAGATCTAGTGAAACATCAAATGACAATGAAGCAGGTCCTAGCAATTCTGGTGATCATGAGGATGAAGTTGCTCCTGGTAATCAGTCAGTGGTAAATGATAATCAAGAAGCTGAAAATATGCCAGTGTTTGATGATAGTGATTCAGACCTTGAGGGGGAGCAAATCCAGGTATTAAGTCAAACAAACCAAGTTAGTGAGCAGGATGCTGAACAGAATGTTACAAATCTAGAAGGAAATGTAGATGTTCCAGACGAAGTGATGCCTCGAACTCTTTCGTATCATCCAGAGGAACAGATTATAGGAGATTTGCAATCAGGAGTTCGCACCAGACGTCAACTTGATCAGGGCCTTTCAAGTTTTTATTCTTCAGTAAAGTCTTTACAAGATGAATTCTCACTGTGTTGTTTTATTTCGCAGATAGAACCTCGCACATACAAAGAGGCACTTACTGAGGATTCCTGGGTCAACGCGATGCAGGAAGAATTGAATCAATTTGAAAAGTTGAAAGTTTGGAAGCTGGTGGATCTACCTGAAGGTCATCGGAAAATAAATACCAAATGGGTGTTTAAGTGTAA